>NC_084616.1:38771019-38968519 GCF_033978795.1 Nerophis ophidion | reverse complement strand
AAAGTCATGTTAAATGTTCATTTCTCACCATTCAGGTACTTTGATAAAGAAGGTGAGAACATTATTAAACTCTTTTCATCGCATAATCCGTGTGGCTGAATCTTTTGCAATTTGTTCAATTAATAATGGAGATTATAAAGAAGAATGATGTTGGTGGAAAGCGGTGAATTGCAGCTGCCTTTAGAACCGAAACACAGCCGGTGTTTCTTTGTTTGTTGTGAAGCTTTAACACAGAGCGGTCAAGCCAACGTGTTTCTCTATGTCAACCAGCAAGTTTTTGGATGGGGAAATTGTGATATTAAGTCGGCTCTTACCGGAGACTTGAGTGGATTATGCGACCTCCTCCTGTAGCTGTCAATTAGGCAGCTGTGATCTTGGCTCCTCCATTGGCTTCTCTGAGAGACACTGGCATTCAACGCAGCCCTCCGACTTTCAGGTATGACTTTATAATCTCACTAAAACACTAGTAACACAATAAGCAGATAAGGGATTTTCCAGAATTATCCTAGTAAATGGGTCTGATAACATCTGAATCGCTCACACTGCCCTCGCCTGGAGCCGTCGCCTTTTTTTTTTTTTCGTGCTTCACTCTAACTTTCCTCATCCAGGAATCTTTCATCCTTGCTCAAATTGTGAAGTGAAGTGAATTATATTTTATATTTATTAAATTTATAATTTATATTTAAAATAAAGGGGAACTCGTCACTTTCTTGGTCTGAATTGCACTTGCTGCTGGTGGCTATGATTATAAACAATGTGAGGAGCCCTACAACCCGTGACGTTATGCGCACATCGTGTGCTACTTCCGGTACAGGCAAGGTTTTTTTTATTAGCAAACAAAAGTTGCGAACTTTGTTGTTGATGTTCTCTACTAAATCCTTTCAGCAAAAGTATGGCAATATCGCGAAATGATCAAGTATCACACATACAATGGACCTGCTATCCCCGTTTAAATAAGAAAATCTCATTTCAGTAGGCCTTCAAAAGGAATTTTAAGTGTTAATTTCTCAATTTTGTTCCGTCCATTCCAGCATTTTGATAAAGAAGGTGAGAAACACTACTACATTCAATAGTCTTCACTTTGATAAAGAAGGTGAGAAACGCTATTAAATTCAATACTCTTCATTAAAAAGTAATGTTAAATGTTTCTCAATTAAAAGTTAAATGTTAAATGTTTCTCACTAAAAAGTCATGTTAAAAGTTATTTTCTAAATTTATTTTCGTCCATTCCAGTACTTTGATAAAGAATGTGAGAAGCACTATTAAATTCAATAGTCTTCATTAAAAAGTCAAGTTAAATGTTCATTTTTGAATTTCGTTTCGTCCATTCCAGCACTTTAATAACGAAGGTGAGAAACACTATTAAATTCAATAGTCTTCATTAAAATGTCATGTTAAATGTTCATTTCTCAATTTCATTTCGTCCATTCCAGCACTTTGATAAAGAAGGTGAGAAACACTATTAAATTCAATAGTCTTCACTCTGATAAAGAAGGTGAGAAACACTATTAAATTCAATAGTCTTCACTCTGATAAAGAAGGTGAGAAACACTATTAAATTTGATAGTCTTCATTAAAGTCATGTTAAATGTTCATTTTTCAATTTTGTTCCGTACATTCCAGCACTTTGATAAAGAAGGTGAGAAACACTATTACATTCAATAGTCTTCATTAAAAGGTCATGTCAATCAATCATTGTTTATGTGAATGACTAAGAGAAACCTCGGAGAGGACCGCCCCTAGGGGGGAGACCGGATGCACTAGACATCAAGTGGGTCTAGCATAATATTGTGAAAGTCCAGTCCATAGTGGATCTAACATAATAGTTAATAAATGAAGTGAATAAATAAGTAACAATTAAATAAAAGGGTGAATAAATGTTAATTTCTCAATTTCATTCCGTCCATTCCAGCACTTTAATAAAGAAGGTGAGAAGCACTATTAATTTCAATAGTCTTCATTAAAAGGTCATGTTAAATGTTCATGTCTCAATTTTGTTCCGTCCTTTCTTTGATAAAAAAGGTGAGAAACACTATTACATTCAATTATTTTTCATTAAAAAGTCAACGGAAAAGATGAAAAGGACAATGCAGGTATAAAATAGACTAAAAGCAATATAAAATATAACATGCACGTCATATTTACATAATGTATGTACAGTATAGGATATATACTGATATATATGTTTATATCATATATACACTATATAACAATTACCATGTACAATATTACAGTATATGTAACATGTAAATGTTCATTTCTCAATGTGATTAATCATTTTTACGTATTTTGCATTGCTTTCTGCAAGTAAACCTATACTTTTTTTTTTTGATACAATGTATTTTGTGTTCATAATTTGGATTGGATTGACATTTGCTCCGGTTTTTGTATATTTTGTCTTTCGATGGACCTTTTTGGAGTAGGTTACCATGGAGAACTGAGGTTCTGTCATGTCTTTGTGATCATGTTCTGTTTGGTTATGTTCTGTTTTGTTTTTGACAACATTAGTTCCTGTTTTTTGCGCACCCTGGTGTGTTTTAGTTTCCATGACAACCATTAGTTCCACCTAGCTCATTTGTTTGGACTTACACACCTGTCAATAATCCCAGCACTATTTAAGCCTGTAGTTGCCAGGCAGTCAGCCTTGCGACATCACCTTCTACTCACCCTCTACAGACCCTTGATACCTGATTGATTGCACACCCAGGAATTGTTCTGGCATTAGACAGAGCGCAAAATGGGGAATGACTCATAAGGCGGTCTTTCCAGTCTAACATCCAGGGGCTGGGAACACAATCCCAGTCCAGTGTCTACTGTACCTGTGTAAGGAAATGATTGAAAAGCAGGGGAGATATTGAGAAACTATGGAGACACGTCTCGCTTTACTTGTAACTTAACTCCCTTCTCTGCGCCGTTTAACACGTCGACAAGGTGGGTGCCTGGAAATAATACAAACCCCGTTTCCATATGAGTTGGGAAATTGTGTTTGATGTAAATATAAACTGATTACAATGATTTGCAAATCATTTTCAACCCATATTCAGTTGAATATGCTACAAAGACAACATACCGTATTTCCTTGAATTGCCGCCGGGGCGCTAATTAATTTAAAACCTCTTCTCACACCTGCCCTTACCAAAGACATGCGGTAAAAGTAAGCATGCGCTAATTATGCAGTACAAATTTGAGTGTGATGTAAGCTTGGACCTTAAATCCTACTGAATAGCTCTTAATCTTCTTCCCTTTATGCGATTTCAAATTAAATAAATAAATGATAAATCGTTTGTACCTTTAGAGCGCTTTTCTACCTTCAAGGTACTCAAAGCGCTTTGACACTACTTCCACCTTTACCCATTCACACACACATTCACACACTGATGGAGGGAGCTGCCATGCAAGGCGCTAACCAGCACCCATAAGGAGCAAGGGTGAAGTGTCTTGCTCAGGACAAAACAGACATGACGAAGTTTGTACGAGGTGGGGATTGAACCAGAGACCCTCGGGTTGCGCACGGCCGCTCTTCCACTGCGCCACGCCGTCCGTAATTACCGGTGTTGAAATCAGCCTCCTCCATTTTGAAAGTGATGACAGGGGAAGTGTCACTCGTGACGTCACGAGTTTGACCAGGCGGTAATACTTAGCATGCGCTAATTATTTTGGGAAGCAAGTTTGACCCGGCAGTAATTCTATATGCCTTGCGGCAATTCAAGGACATTTTTTTGATTATTTGCAATTTTTTTTGCAAGTAATCATTAACTTTAGAATTTGATGCCAGCAACACATGACAAAGAAGTTGGGAAAGGTGGCAATAAATACTGATAAAGTTGAGGAATGCTCATCAAACACTTATTTGGAACATCCCACAAGTGTGCAGGCTAATTGGGAACAGTTGGGTGCCATGATTGAGTATAAAAAAAAGCTTCCATGAAATACTAAGTAATTCACAAACAAGGATGGGGCGAGGGTCACCACTTTGTAAGCAAATTGTCGAACAGTTTTGGAACAACATTTCTCAACAAGCTATTGCAAGGAATTTAGGGATTTTACCATCTACGGTCCGTAAAACCATCAAAAAGTTAAGAGAATCTGGAGAAATCACTGCACGTAAGCGATGATATTACGGACTTTGTATCCCTCAGGCGGTACTGCATCAAAAACCAACATCAGTGTGTAAAGGATACCACATGGGCTCAGGAACGCTTCATAAAACCACTGTCAGTAACTACAGTTGGTTTCTACATCTGTAAGGGCAAGTTAAAACTGTACTATGCAAAGCCAAACCCATTGATCAACAATATCCTGAAAACCCGCCGGCTTGGCTGGGCCCGAGCTCACCTAAAATGGACTGATGCAAAGTGGAAAGGTGTTCTGTGGTCTGACGAGTTCACAGTTCAATTTATATTTGAAAACAGAGGATGTGGTGTCCTCCAGAACAAAGAGGAAAATAACCATTCGGATTGTTATAGGTGCCAAGTTCAAAAGCCAGCATCTGTGATGGTATGGAGGTGTATTAGTGCCCAAGGCATGGGTAACTTACACATCTGCGAAGGCACCATTAATGCCGAAAGGTCCATACAGGTTTTGGAGCAACATATGTTGTCATCCAAGCAACGTTATCATGGAAGCCCCTGATTATTTCAGCAAAACAAATGTTACAACAGCGTGGCTTCGTAAAAAAAAAGTGCGGGTACTTTCCTGGCCCGCCTGCAGTCCAGACCTCTCTCCCAACGAAAAGTTGTGGCGCATTATGAAGCGTAAAATACGACAGCGGAGACCCCGGACTGTTGAACGACTGAAGCTCTACATAAAACAAGAATGGGAAAGAATTCCTCTTTCAAAGCTTCAACAATTAGTTTCTTCAGTTCCCAAACATATATTGAATGTTGTTAAAAGAAAAGGTGATGTAAGACAGTGGTGAACATGCCCTTTCCCAACTACTTTGACCATGTTGCAGCAATGAAATTCTAAGTTAATTGTTATTTGCAAAAAAAGATAAGGTTTATGAGTTTGAATATCAAATATCTTGTCTTTGTAGTGCAGTCAATTGAATTCGGATTGAAAAGGATTTGCAAATCATTGTATTCCTTTTATATTTACATCTAACACAATTTCCCAACTCTTATGGAAACGGGGTTTGTAGTAGGCTGTGCACATCGCTGCAGGCTGCTCACTGTAATTGACCAGTGCTTCCTGGTGCACCTGACATGACGTGGGAATTCGCCAACCTTCCAGGATACACATGACTCATGATCAGGGCCTTACTCCTCAACAAATATTACACCTCATATTCTATACAGCACCAGTCAGAAGTTTGGACAAAACTGTCTATACTTTTAACTGAGACTGTCTATCTGTGTGTGCCCTGCGATGAGGTGGCAACTTGTCCAGGGTGTACCACGGCTTCCGCCCGACTGTAGCTGAGAAAGGCAGGAGCGTCCCCTGCTACCCCAAAGGGAATAAGCGGTAGAAAAAGGGATGGATGGATGGATGTATACAACATCATATATAATAATATTTACAAATATTATTGACTATACTAAAATATACTTAACTATATTATTTACTATTAATCATTATTTTGATACAATTTTTGTTATAGTTGGGAAATTTTTTTTGATTGATTATTGCTTAATAGAGAGTTGGTTGGATGGATGGATGGATGGATGGATGGATGGATGGATGGATAGATGGATGGATAGATGGATTGATGGATGCATAGATAGTACTTTATTGATTCCTTCAGGAGAGTTCCTTTAGGAAAATAAAAATTCCAGCAGCAGTGTACAGAGTTAAGATCAATTTAAAAATTAAAAAGTAAATAATGACGGTATAAATGGAAACAAAATAGAAAAATATTCCAATAAGAATAAAAATAAAAAGTAACAATGGGACTAAAAATAAAACAGTAAAATAAGAATATAACAAGAGAAACTAGGCAGTAGTGACCATGTTATAGCTTATTCATTAATTGAACACACACACACATATATATATATATATGTATAGCTGAGATAGGCACCAGCACCCCCCGCGACCCCAAAGGGAATAAGCGGTAGAAAATGGATGGATGGATGGATGGGTATATATATATTGTTACGGCTACTCTGTCATCCCAAAAAGTTTTGAAAAAAATAAAAATAACGATTGCCGAGTAGCCTTGAGGAGGAGGTTTAGGACGCCCTAAATTCCTATATATATACATATGCTTTTAAAAGTATCACTTAATTAATTGAATATGTATATTATTTGTACATTATATATATACATATATTATATTCATATACATTCAATATATTAATTGAACACATATATGTATACATATGACTCTATATACATTGTCTATATACAGTATATACACATTGTATGTATACATATGTGCTTATATAATGTATTTTAATTAACTGATCAATTTCCAAAAGTTCTATTAAAATATTTTATAAAATAGGAGCATTATTAGTACATATATTTTAATTTAATTGTGCACACACACACACGCACACACACACATATATATATATATATATATATATATGTATATATATGTATATATATATATACATATATATATATATATATATATATATATATATATATATATATATATATATATACTGTATATATATACTGTATATATATATGTGTATATATATATATACTGTATATATATACTGTATATATATATGTATATATATATATATATATATGTATATATATATATATATATATATATATATATATATATATATATATATATTATATATATATAATATATATATATATATATATATATTGCTGATAGCTGTATATGTAAGTATTAAATAATAAATTCTGCTGGTAAAATTAGAATAATTTATTAAATTAATCATTCAATTCTGCTGGTTAAATTGTATTATATGTTAGATTGATTATTAAATTCCATCCATCCATCCATGTCCTACCGCTTGTGTCTTTTGGGGTTGCGGGGGGTCGCGGAGCCTATCTCAGCTGCATTCGGGCGGAAGGCGGAGTACGCCCTGGACAAGTCGCCACCTAATTACAGGGCTGATTATTAAATTACGCTGGTAAAATGTAATTATTTAATAAATGTATTTATATATTACGCTGATGAAATATAATTATTATATTTATTATCAAATTATGCTAGTAAAATGAAATTCATTAAACTTTTTAATTTTCTGGTGAAATTTAATTATTTATTAAATACATTTTTAAATTAATCTGGTAGTATCATTTATTAAATTCATAAATTGGGCTGGCAAAATGCAATCATTTATTAGAATACATATTAAATTCTGTGGGTAAAGTGCAATGACTTATTAAACAAATTATTTTTAAAAAATTGTAGAATATGCATGATTATTATTAAGTATAGTATAGTATTAGTATATCGTGTCAAGACTTTTTACATTTAAGTTTTGAATTGAATTTTATTAGCTAATCAATACATGCAAAAACAGTAGTATTTTCATATATATATATATATATATATATATATATATATATATATATATATATATATATATATATATATATATATATATATATATATATATACATATATATATATATACACATATATATACATATATATGTATATATATAAATATATATATGTACATATATATGTATATATATAAATATATATGTATGTATATGTATATATATATATTTTATATATATATATATATATATATATATATATATATATATGAAAATACTACTGTTTTTGCATGAATTGATTAGCTAATAAAATTAAATTTCAATTCAAAACTTAAATGTAAAAAGACTTGACACGATATACTAATACTAAACTATACTTAATAATAATCATGCATATTCTACAATTTTTTTTAAATAATTAGTTTAATAAATCATTGCACCTGTATATATATGTATATATATATATATATATATATATATATATATATATATATATATATATATATATATATATATATATCTACATATAATATATGTATATCCATTTTCTACCGCTTGTCCCTCGACATATATTCATATATATATATATACATATATATATATATATATATATATATATATATATATATATATATATATATATATACATATATATATATATATATATATATATATATGTATATATATATATATATATATATATATATATATATATATATATATAAATATATAAATATACATATATATATATATATATATATATATATATATATATATATATATATATATATATATATATATATATATATATATATATATATATATATATATATGTATATACACACACACATTAGCATTCATACATTTATAAGGTTTACACAAGTGTTCCTCTGGGCAGATGGTGTAGCATGAGGTGCAGAGAGGTTGTAAAACAAGCCTGCTCTCTTTGTCCACCTGCATCGCCTTTTACACAGCATATCTATCAGACGGGGGCTCTTTATCAAGGTGTGGCTGCACACAAAAATCTGGTAAAACACCAACATGGGAGGCCCACCTTAGAAAAACACTCTTTGTTTCTTGCATGTTTTAATGTTTCACCATACAGGCCGCCCAGGTCTTAATATTTTTTTGTGCTTGGTGATGAAATCCTCTTGTTTGTTAATACATTTAGATGTGCAAACAGGTAGTAAAAAATAATCATTGTTTTGGGTTATTTTCCGTTTAAAAAAACAACAACTATTGTCTCATGCATTCAAGGGACAGGTGAGTGACTAAACAAGCTCATTTGGCAGTAATTAAAAGTAACTATTGCAATATACTGCAGGAATAACAACAACGTGGGTACACATGTTGGAGTTACTCCTAAATACCACAAGAAATAAGGCAGTATTTCTTAAAAAAAAAAAAAAAAAAATAAATAAATAAATATATATATATATATATATATGTAAATATATATATATATATATAATAGATAGAAAATAAATTAAGGGCAATGTGTCCCCTAAAAAGCAAAAGAAGAAAATATTAACCAAACAATTGTAAATAACTATACCATGAATAAGTAAATGCAAAATATATGATAAATACAACCAATTCATTCATGTATAAAAGAAATGAACTATTTATATTTGTGTTTGCAGTCATGCAAACATTAATACAGCCACAACGACAACTCTTGCTGACCTACTGCCCTCGGTAATGGCACCATTCTCAAAGTATGTGGGCTCTATTGATAACCTCACTAACAACTTTAACGACACCCTGCGCGAAACCATTGATAACATAGCACCGCTAAAGTTAAAAAAGGCTGCAAAAAAGCGCACCCCGTGGTTTACAGAAGAAACTAGAGCTCAGAAATTATTATGTAGAAAGCTGGAACGCAAATGGCGCACGACTAAACTTGAGGTGCACCATCAAGCATGGAGTGATGGTTTAATAACTTATAAACGCATGCTTACCTTAGCTAAAGCTAAATATTACTCAAATCTCATCCACCGTAATAAAAACGATCCTAAATTTTTGTTTAGTACGGTAGCATCGCTAACCTAACAAGGGACCCCCTCCAGTAGCTCAACCCACTCAGCTGATGATTTTATGCAATTCTTTGGTAAGAAAATTGAAGTCATTAGAAAGGAGATTAAAGACAATGCGTCCCAGCTACAACGGGGTTATAGTAACACAGATACGATGGTATATACGGCGGATACTGCCCTCCAAAATAGTTTCTCTCGTTTTGAGGAAATAACATTAGAGGAATTGTTACAACGTGTAAATGGAATAAAACAGACAACATGTTTACTTGACCCTCTTCCTGGGAAACTGATCAAGGAGCTCTTTGTATTATTAGGTCCATCAGTGCTAAATATTATAAACTTATCACTCTCCTCGGGCACTGTTCCCCTAGCATTCAAAAAAGCGGTTATTCATCCTCTTCTTAAAAGACCTAACCTCGATCCTGACCTCATGGTAAACTACCGACCGGTGTCTCACCTTCCCTTTATTTCAAAAATCCTTGAAAAAATTGTTGCGGAGCAGTTAAATGAACACTTAACGTCTAACAATCTATGTGAAACCTTTCAATCCGGTTTCAGGGCAAATCACTCCACGTAGACAGCCCTCGCAAAAATGACTAATGATCTATTGCTAACGATGGATTCTGATGCGTCATCTATGTTGCTGCTCCTCGATCTTAGCGCTGCTTTCGATACCGTCGATCATAATATTTTATTAGAATGTATCAAAACACGAATTGGTATGTCAGACTTAGCCCTGTCTTGGTTTAACTCTTATCTTACTGATAGGATGCAGTGTGTCTCCCATAACAATGTGACCTCGGACTACGTTAAGGTAACGTGTGGAGTTCCCCAGGGTTCGGTCCTTGGCCCTGCACTCTTCAGCATCTACATGCTGCTACTAGGTGACATCATACGCAAACACGGTATTAGCTTTCACTGTTATGCTGATGACACCCAACTCTACATGCCCCTAAAGCTGACCAACACGCCGGATTATAGTCAGCTGGAGGCGTGTCTTAATGAAATTAAACAATGGATGTCCGCTAACTTTTTGCAACTCAACGCCAAAAAAACGGAAATGCTGATTATCGGTCCTGCTAGACACCGACCTCTATTTAATAATACAACTCTAACATTTGACAACCAAATAATTAAACAAGGCGACACGGTAAAGAATCTGGGTATTATCTTCGACCCAACTCTCTCCTTTGAGGCACACATTAAAAGCGTTACTAAAACGGCCTTCTTTCATCTCCGTAATATCGCTAAAATTCGCTCCATTCTGTCCACTAAAGACGCTGAGATCATTATCCATGCGTTTGTTACGTCTCGTCTCGACTACTGTAACGTATTATTTTCGGGTCTCCCCATGTCTAGCATTAAAAGATTACAGTTGGTACAAAATGCGGCTGCTAGACTTTTGACAAGAACAAGAAAGTTTGATCACATTACACCTGTACTGGCTCACCTGCACTGGCTTCCTGTGCACTTAAGATGTGACTTTAAGGTTTTACTATTTACGTATAAAATACTACACGGTCTAGCTCTATCCTATCTTGCCGATTGTATTGCACCATATGTCCCGGCAAGAAATCTGCGTTCAAAGGACTCCGGCTTATTAGTGATTCCCAAAGCCCAAAAAAAGTCTGCGGGCTATAGAGCGTTTTCCGTTCGGGCTCCACTACTCTGGAATGCCCTCCCGGTAACAGTTCGAGATGCCACCTCAGTAGAAGCATTTAAGTCTCACCTTAAAACTCATTTGTATACTCTAGCCTTTAAATAGACTCCCTTTTTAGACCAGTTGATCTGCCGTTTCTTTTCTTTTTCTTCTATGTCCCACTCTCCCTTGTGGAGGGGGTCCGGTCCGATCCGGTGGCCATGTACTGCTTGCCTGTGTATCGGCTGGGGACATCTCTGCGCTGCTGATCCGCCTCCGCTTGTGATGGTTTCCTGCTGGCTCCGCTGTGAACAGGACTCTCGCTGCTGTGTTGGATCCGCTTTGGACTGGACTCTCGCGACTGTGTTGGATCCATTGTGGATTGAACTCTCACTGTATCATGTTAGACCCGCTCGACATCCATTGCTTTCCTCCTCTCCAAGGTTCTCATAGTCATCATTGTCACCGACGTCCCACTGGGTCATTATTGTCACCGATGTCCCACTGGGTGTGAGTTTTCCTTGCCCTTATTTGGGCCTACCGAGGATGTCGTGGTGGTTTGTGCAGCCCTTTGAGACACTAGTGATTTAGGGCTATATAAGTAAACATTGATTGATTGATTGATGCTATTATAGCAAGAGCGGGGGTGTATATTTTCAGTAGTATTTCTTTATATATATATATATATATATATATTATATATATATATATATATATATAAAAATATAGATATATATTTATTTATGTATATATATGTATGTATATATATATATATATATATATATATATATATATATATATATATATATATATATATATATATATATATATATATATATATATATATATATATATATATATATATATATAGTTGAGATAGGCACCAGCGCCCCCCGCGACCCCAAAGGGAATAAGTGGTAGAAAATGGATGGATGGATGGGTATATATATATTGTTACGGCTACTCTGACGTTCCAAAAAGTTTTGAAAAAAATAAAAATAACGATTGCAGAGTAGCCTTGAGGAGGAGGTTTATGACACCCTAAATTCCTATATATATATATAATCAGGAGTGGGCAAATTAATGCGTTAATTACGCGTTAACTCATCAATCTATTAACGCCGACAATTATTTTATCGCACATTTGCGTATGTTGTTTACATGCTTTTATTTTGTCAACGCCTTTTCTTAACAAGATGGCATCTCCCAGGTTGTACTTCGGCGTCGAGGGGCTCTTGGTAAAGATGGAACATTTGGCAAAAATACCGGACAATTCTGCAAATTTCACGGCTGGCTTACAGCGTGGTCACTCCGGGATCACTTACGACCGCCAGACAATTCTGAATGTGGATAGATCGGGCCGTTTTAGACTGAATGACGCGTGCTTGCTAGACCAGCTAGCTAGCATGGGAATACTTTGCCGGCTACATCCAGCGGCTTGTGAAGCAGCGGAGTATTTGTGTTTTCTGTCTATTTATGAATAATGCAGACAAGGAGTGTTGGCTGTGTTCTTAACGTTTGCTTTCAGAGCGTGCATATCACAACATACAAGATGCCGTCCTGGCGACACAACCTATACCGGGCTACCGCGCATGCTCGTCACTCCTGTTGCATGCTGGGTAGGTTAGTTCTTTTTTTCCTTGGCTCATAACGTCACAATATAGTACCATGTATATGCGTTCAGTTTATCAAAGCACCAAGCAAACAATCGGAAAACTCCCATCATATCAATTCCTAGATATGGTCATAATTATTTTAAGTGCACTACGCAGAATAAACACAACATTATTAATATTGCTACTACGGATAATTTGATCAAAAATTCCCTAAAACAGCCCACTACCTATAATATAGGTTTTTTTAAACATAAGATCCCTGATAAAAAAAATGTTTCTGCTGTTACCTCAGAAATTGCCTGTTCAGATGTTATGATTGTGGCTCAGAGATTTGTATGTAGATTATATTTATTTTCCATAACAAACAGGATAACTTAAATAGCCTGGCAGTGGCAATAAGCTTAAATGTTTGTATTTACATTTTTTGAGTTGATTTTCATAAAATATGCTATTTAACTGCTACTGTTTAACATGGACTGATTTAAATTGTGTTTGCACAACAAATGTTTTGGCGCTTTTGTTCATGTGGGAGAATATTCCAATAAATGTGCATTACACACTACTTTTGAATTCATTATTGGGCTTTGCGTATACAATGCAGTTAATCACGATTAATCGGAGAAATAGTGCGATTAACTTCGATTAAAATTTTTAATCGTTGCCCAACCCTAATATATATATATATATATATATATAGCTGAGATAGGCACCAGCGCCCCCCGCGACCCCAAAGGGAATAAGTGGTAGGAAATGGATGGATGATGGATGGGTATATATATATTGTTACGGCTACTCTGTCGTTCCAAAAAGTTTTGAAAAAGATAAAAATAAGGATTGCAGAGTAGCCTTGAGGAGGAGGTTTATGGCGCCCTAAATTCCTAATAAGCACTCGTGGAGATATTTCTAGATTCAAAAATGTTTCTAATTTATTTTCGCAAACAAAAAATATTCACCGTGGTTGACTTTCTATATATTCAAAATAACTTATTTAGTGGTAAACAAACTATTTCACTCCTCACTCCTTCAGCATGACAGACAGACAAAGGCAGCGCCCAGCCGTGCTGTCTTCCCTAATTATGGGAGGAGGAAGTGGCTCACCAGGAGGAGCGTGAGCAGCTGAAAACAATAATAATTAATCTAAAACATCCAATAATCAATCAACATCATCATTGGTATTGGATTTTATTGTCAAAACAATTAATAAATAAATAATATAAATAGGCTCCAACATCCCGGCCCTTAATTGTGTGCTTTAGCTAAACAACTACATAAATAATAATACTCAAAGGAGCCATAATAGAACAACACAATACAAATTAATGATGTTCTTCAAATTCAAAGTTCTTTAAGTAACTAGTTAAGTCTCAAAGTCCATAGTCATATCAGACTATCTGAAGCGGTCATCAAGTCATCCAGGCTGGAGAGCCGATTCCCCCTCCAGTCCATCAAGCTGCTTCCGTTAGCAGGCAGAGCTTCTATTGGTCCTTCAACCGTGTTGGTCTTGGTTCTGACCAAAACACTTCTCACAAAGCCCTTGGCATCTGGAAATGTTTACCATATGGCCCATCATCCATGAGTTACTTGGTGCTGTGTTATCAACAATTACAACCAGACTTCCAGGACTCAAGTTTTATTTTTGTGCTGTTCCACTTGCTTCTTTCTTGCATGAGTGGAAGATACTCCTTTGTCCATCGGTTCTAGAAGAAATCTGCAAGATATTGAACTTGTCTCCATTGCTTTCTTGAATATTGATCATTTTTCTCAAAGACTCCTGGTGGCATAATCGGTTTTGCTTTCCTTGTTGCATGGACCATGGTCTTGCTTGCATCCGTCCATCATGATGGTCAACTGACGGGCTGAGCTTGGTGTCATCCAGGTTGAGCAAACGGTTGTTGCCGTCATAGCTTTCGTACTATGACTCGTCCTTCTAAACTTTTTCCTTTTTAAATGTCTCTTCCTTGGTGGTCTTCTCCTTGTCAACTTTGAGATGTTTTCTTTATCTTTGTCCTGGCTTTTTTTGTAAGAAGAAGAGGAGGAATGCCCATTGCGGAGAGGGGCGTGTTCCACGCGTCCCCTGCGGGCGGGGTGTGTGCAGGGGCCGGCCATGAAGCAGATGTGTTCTCCTCGCGGCCCGGGTGCACGGATCTCATCGGGGCCCTCCACTCGCATTACAACCCTACAACTTCCGGGTGGTCCACAGGCCGGGAGCGCAGATGGCCGTGGCCGACTTCCTCTCTCGCTCCGCTATTGGGGGTGAGGGGCAGTGGGCGCGGCCGGACGGGTGCCCGGCCTGTGTCTGGCGGTGGAGGCATGTGGAGAGGGGCGTGTTCCACGCGTCCCCTGCGGGCGGGGTGTGTGCAGGCCATGAAGCAGCCAACAGGTGAGTGGATACCTCAGCTGGAACGAGTGATCTAATCACCTGTTCCCTTTATTAGCAGCGTTGGAGACCATGAAGGAGGAGACGCATGAGGGCGCATGAGAGACGCACGAGAGACGAACAAGGGACAGCTGAAAAGCTGGAAAGAAGGACAGTTGTATTGATTAAAAGATAAAATAAATACGGTGTCAAATCTGCATCCTGAGCTGTGTGATACTGTGGTCAGAAGAAGCCGGGCGAGACGCAGGAAACCTCTACACCCATGTCTTTCTTTCTCTCTGAAAGGCAATGGCAGAGGATCGTGACCATCTTTGAGAAACACTGAACTTGAGGCGATCTCCATAGAATATTTCTCCTTGAATGACATCTCATTTTTCTCCCCATACATATTTTCAGAGAAATCCTGGTTACGTTGTCTCATGAGGAGGTCCTTGTGCTCAATTACTGAGATTCTGTTAGTTGATACTGCAGTGGGCCCAGCATGTTCTGTAGCACTACAACTGATTGGTTCAGTTACCACCCATCCCAGTATGGTTTGGACTGCATATGGTCCATCTTTTTGACTGTTAATTATATTCCATTGCCCGAGGAACATCAGTCCCAATAACAAAGTTCGACGTCTGCCTCAATTTCCTTTAAGTCGATGCCACCAAGATATGGCCACCTCTTCATGTCAGCCTTTGTGATGATGTTTTCCTTTGAGACTGGTATCTTGCTCTGTGTATACACTTTCAGCAGGTCAAGATATGTGAACCCTTCCAAGTCTCCAACCTCTAGTCCTCTGACCTCATAGGTCTTCGCAGGCTTTTCCTGTCCCATTGTTAGCAAAATAATTTGTGTTTTGCGTCCTTTCACATTCAGCTTGTTCATTAGATTCTCTGTGCAAAATGTAGCTGTGCTGCCTGGATCGAGGAAGGCATAGGTCTGAACATACCTGTTCCCTTTTCCCGCCTTAACTCTGACTGGCACGATTGCAAGTGCGCAGTCTTTCCCGGCCCCGGTTGCATCACCGGCTGAAACAAGAGCAATGCTTATAGGGGTTTCTTCTATCTGTTTTCTTGATTTTCCTGCTTTGGGCCTTTTTCACTTGAAATATGAGGTGCGGTAGGATGTTTCATTTTGCAAACATGACACATTAATCTTCTTTTACAATGTTTGCTTAGATGACCTTTTATTAGGCAACCAAAACAACATCCTTGTGTTCTTAAAAAATCTATACTTTTGTCATGTGACTGTGTTTTGAAATCTGAGCAGTCAATCAGAGCATGTTTGCCATGACAATATACACATAAAGGGATGATACCACTGGGTGTGGTTTGAGCAGTTTGTTGTGGAACCGATGATTGTTTTACTGTGGATGCTGCTGGCTCTGGATTCACAGCTACTGAAGTAGCAAAGCTGCTGTTTCTGACGCTGATTGGTTTTAGTCCACTTATGCTTCTTGGAAGAGGCCTTTTCATTATTATTTGGTCCTGAATGTCTCCAAACAACGGATCCAAAAGCATCTTAGCATGGTTTTCCACAAAATCCACAAAGTTGTTGAATCTGATTCTCCTACCAGTTCTCTGTTGTGTCTCAAAAGCTGTGTTTTGCCACTTTTCTCTGAGTTTGTAGTGTAGTTTGGATGTAATTAGCCTTGGGTTTGATGGGATATCAAGTTCCTCCAAATACTGTAAATTTTGCATTAAATTCCAGCATCCTCTCAAATACAGGACATATGCATTCAGCATTTTTCCATCCTTAGCTTTAATCGCTGTCCAATTCAAGGCTTTTCCCAAATAAGCTCCCGAAATGTTCATCTCATTTCCAAAGTGTTCTTTTAAAAGGCATCTTGCTTCATTATAGCCCCTACTGGCTTCCATGTGCAAACAGCTGCGAACCAAGTCTTTTGGCAAACCAGATGTAAACTGTTCAAGGTAGTACAGTCTTGTCTTCAATCAAGTGTTCAAATGGATGGATAAAAGACTGATATGCCAGTGGGTTACCATAAAACACAAACATCTCTCTTGCTGGTAGTAGAGACAGTTTTTGCTGTGAGACAATGAGTTTTGCGATGTCACTCTGTCTTTGAATAACCATTTCCAAGTTATCATGAGCAGCATTAATAACCACATTATCTTGTACAGAATGATTTTTCTATTTTAGTCTGATTTTCACTATGGGCCTTGTGTCCTTCAGTTGTGTTTCTGTTTGGTTTATTTAGATCTTCTGATGTGTTGTGTTCCTTTTAGGTAGAGGTCTGTGGAGTCTTAAGATGGTTTGGTGAAGTGGGGTTTTGGGTATTGCACCGAACTCTAGAAAGTCCACATTACTCTCTGTACTACTGCTGCTTTCGATACTGTCGATACTGTCGATCATAATATTTTATTAGAACGTATCAAAACACGAATTGGTATGTCAGACTTAGCCCTGTCTTGGTTTAACTCTTATCTTACTGATAGGATGCAGTGTGTCTCCCATAACAATGTGACCTCGGACTACGTTAAGGTAACGTGTGGAGTTCCCCAGGGTTCGGTCCTTGGCCCTGCACTCTTCAGCATCTACATGCTGCCGCTAGGTGACATCATACGCAAATACGGTGTTAGCTTTCACTGTTATGCTGATGACACCCAACTCTACATGCCCCTAAAGCTGACCAACATGCCGGATTGTAGTCAGCTGGAGGCGTGTCTTAATGAAATTAAACAATGGATGTCCGCTAACTTTTTGCAACTCAACGCCAAAAAAACGGAAATGCTGATTATCGGTCCTGCTAGACACCGAACTCTATTTAATAATACAACTCTAACATTTGACAACCAAACAATTAAACAAGGCGACACGGTAAAGAATCTGGGTATTATCTTCGACCCAACTCTCTCCTTTGAGGCACACATTAAAAGCGTTACTAAAACGGCCTTCTTTCATCTCCGCAATATCGCTAAAATTCGCTCCATTCTGTCCACTAAAGACGCTGAGATCATTATCCATGCGTTTGTTACGTCTCGCCTCGACTACTGTAACGTATTATTTTCGGGTCTCCCCATGTCTAGCATTAAAAGATTACAGTTGGTACAAAATGCGGCTGCTAGACTTTTGACAAGAACAAGAAAGTTTGATCATATTACGCCTATACTGGCTCACCTGCACTGGCTTCCTGTGCACTTAAGATGTGACTTTAAGGTTTTACTACTTACGTATAAAATACTACACGGTCTAGCTCCATCCTATCTTGCCGATTGCATTGTACCATATGTCCCGGCAAGAAATCTGCGTACAAAGGACTCCGGCTTATTAGTGATCCCCAAAGCCCAAAAAAAGTATGCGGGCTATAGAGCTTTTTCATTTCGGGCTCCAGTACTCTGGAATGCCTTCCCGGTAACAGTTCGAGATGCCACCTCAGTAGAAGCATTTAAGTCTCACCTTAAAACTCATTTGTATACTCTAGCCTTTAAATAGACTCCCTTTTTAGACCAGTTGATCTGCCGTTTCTCTTCTTTTTCTTCTATGTCCCACTCTCTTTTGTGGAGGGAGTCCGGTCCGATCCGGTGGCCATGTACTGCTCGCCTGTGTATCGGCTGGGGACATCTCTGCGCTGCTGATCAGCCTCCACTTGGGATGGTTTCCTACTGGCTCCGCTGTGAACGGGACTCTCGCTGCTGTGTTGGATCCGCTTTGGACTGGACTCTCGCGACTGTGTTGGATCCATTATGGATTGATCTTTCACAGTATCATGTTCTCATATGTTCTCATAGTCATCAGTATCATCAGTATCACAGTATCATGTTCTCATAGTCATCATTGTCACCGACGTCCCACTGGGTCATTATTGTCACCGATGTCCCACTGGGTGTGAGTTTTCCTTGCCCTTATGTGGGCCTACCGAGGATGTCGTAGTGGTTTGTGCAGCCCTTTGAGACACTAGTGATTTAGGGCTATATAAGTAAACATTGATTGATTGATTGATTGATACTGTATTCATTCAATACATAGGATTTTAGCAGGATCTACCCTAGTCTGCTGACATGATAGCAGAGTAGATTTAAAAAAATTTTTTTTTATAATTATAAAGGACAATGTTTTATCAACTGATAGCAATAACGTAAATTTGTTTTAACACTTAAATTAACCAAAAATATGACTTATTTTATCTTTGTGAAAACATTGGACACAGTGTGTCGTCAAGCTTATGAGATGCGATGCAAGTGTAAGCCACTGTGACACTATTGTTCTTTTTTAAATTTTTTTACAAATGTCTAATGACAATGTGAATGAGGGATTTTTAATGACTGCTATGCCGAAATCATATCAAATATTGATACTGTTGTTGATAATATTCATTTTTGTTTCACTACTTTTGGTTTGTTCTGTGTCGTGTTTGTGTCTCCTCTCAATTGCTCTGTTTATTGCAGTTCTGAGTGTTGCCCGGGCAGGTTTGGTTTTGGAATTGGATTGCCTTGTTATGGTATTGCTGTGTAGTGGTTTTTTGGATTGATACAAAATAAATAAATAAATAAAAACTAATAAAAAAATAAACAATCGATTTAAAAAAAAAAGAGAACCGATTTTGCATCGCACAACGTATTCGATTTGATTCATATTCTAATTGATTTTCCCCCACACCCCTAGTATATACGTATACATATGTGTATATAGATGTATATATATGTATATATATACGTATAGATGTGTGTATATATGTATATATGTGTGTATATATGTATCAATCATCAATCAATGTTTACTTATATAGCCCTAAATCACTAGTGTCTCAAAGGGCTGCACAAACCACCACGACATCCTCGGTAGGCCCACATAAGGGCAAGGAAACTCACACCCAGTGGGACATACAGTATATATATATATATATATATATATATATATATATATATATATATATATATATATATATATATATATATAGATGTGTGTGTATATATATGTATGTATATGTGTATATATGTATATATATATGTATATTTATATATATGTATATATATGTATGTATATATATGTCTATATATATATGTACATATATGTATGTATATATACATAAATGTATGTATATATATGTGTACAAGTATCTATATATATGTATATATACAGTATATATTCACATATGTATGTATATATATATACATATGTGTATATATACATGTATGTATATAAATATGTATATGTATATATGTATGTATGTGTGTGTAGATATATATATATACATATATACATATATATAAAATATATATATATATATGTATATATATATATGTGTATATATATATATAAATATATATATATATATGTATATATATATAAATATATATATATATATATATATACATATATATATATATATATATATATACATATATATATATACGTATATATATATATATATATATATATATATATATCTATATATATATATCTAGATATATATATATATATATATATATATATATATATGATTCTTCTCAAAAAAAGAGGAGAAATATAATCTTGGAGAAAAATGTAATTTAAAACCTTTGTACGCACGTACAACACTTAAGACCTTAAGTATATCAGTATGTGGAATTAAATTATGGAATTGATTAAGCAAAGCCATCAAACAATGTACTAATATGATCCACTTCAAGAAACTCTTCTAACTTATAGTGTTTACAAAGTACAAAGAAGAACCATGATAAACATTCTAAATTTATTTCATCCATCCATCTGTTAATTTTCAAGTTAATCTTACTCATCTCACCATATGAAATATAACTCACTTCTCCGAGTATTATTTCCTTTTTTTTTTTTTTTTTTAATTGTGATTACTTATGGAGTATATTGTGAATAAATTGAGAACAGGAAGATTACAAAAGTTTTAGCAACTGTTATGTAAAGAAAAGGGGTAGGATTAAATAAGCTCTGCTTCTTCCTACTCCTTTTCGAACATGTTGAAAAGACAAACTGGAAAATGTGACGTATCATGTTGTAGGCTTGTATGTTCAAAATAAATTTCAACTCAACTATGTAAAGCGCTTTAACAAACTACAGAAAAGCATTATATACATATAATTCACTTCACCTCGTTGCCATTTACGGATACTTTTATATGGATAATTTTTTTGTTGTTCGGTATTGCACAATAGGTTTTTGCATGTTTTTGTGTTTTCAACGTACTGCAAGTGTTATATTTTTAGCGAAGGTCGACTGCTCATACATAACATGCTTTTGCAATTAAATTAGCATCTTATCCACACATCGTATTCAATTATTATCGTGCAAATATTTTGTTGCATGAAATGTAGCAATGTGTTGTATAAACAGTACCCTAATTATTTAATATTCATTTTGTTAAATAGTGTACATTTTTACATGCTTCCTGTTCAAAACAATTTAGGTCTTTTGTGGTTAATCTGTGATTAATCACATATTTTTCATGTTTCTTTTTAAAACAGGGGTGTCAAACGTACAGTCCGAGGGCCGGATAAGGCCCACGAACAGGTTTTATCCGGCTCGTGGGATGAGTTTGCTAAGTGTAAAAATTAACCTGAAATTTTTGAATGAAAGAAATGAATGTTCTAAATGTGTCCACTGGATGACGCAATAGCAATTCTTTGTATCTTTGTAGATAATGCTACATATGTACAAAATAAACCACATGATGTTTTGGTACATCAGTCGAGGAAAATGATCATACTACATAAATAACATACTGTAATTCGATTTTGCTTTTATCTTGATGGATGGAAAATTAACACCAACGAGTTGACTCATGAACGTTATAACATAATTTATTCAGAAAACATAAATGACGAAAAATAAAGTATATACTATTAACCGCAACAGGCAAGTGCAAAAAGAACAAAAAATCAACATAATTTTGATTTGTAAAATTTCATATTGTGCTTTTTATATTTTTTAACAAATAAAAACAATCTGAAGTTGTCTTTATTTTTAAGTTATCGTGCCGTGATTTTACCAGTCCCGCCCACTTGGGAGTAGATTTTTCTCCATGTGGCCCCCGATCTAAAATTAGTTTGACACCCCAGTTTTAAAACGACTTAGGGCTGTCAAATTTAATGCATTACAATTCATCACAAAAAATATATGCGCAGATCTATCACATCATTTATTTTGAGCGCATATGGTCCTTAAACCGCAGCTTATTTTCTTATAATTTCACTTGAAAAAATTATTTCATTTTCCTTGAAAAAAATATTTTACTTAAAGATACAGCTGGACAGAACTTTATAGAATACCGGTAGCAAGTTTTGTGCCAAAATTGACGGATTCAACTAAAACATTTAGAAATGTTGGTGTATGCTATTATGACCATAACATTGCATTTGTGTCCCAATATTGGCCTCTTTTCTTTTTTTTAGATTAATTTAAATTACACAAGTGAGTAATAACCTTTGATTAGTCAAGATTAATCCACATTCAAAAGTGAGATTAATCTGATTTTATTTTTTTCAATTTAGTTTGACAGCATTAGGTTTTTTCCCTTTGTTTCATGACTAATTCGCCCTCATAATTGGTTTTGATTGACTTTACCTCTGCAACATGATAATGAATGAACCCTAAACTTATATGATTAAATAACTGCTGTTGAAAATGTGCACAGGTGGAAACTGTTGCCCGGGCTCTGATTACTGGGCTAACGACTGTTGCTGTGAGTCGCGGTTGTGGTTTTTGCTGTTTGTCTTGGAGGGAATGCACATGGTGCAAGAGGAACACACGGAGTAGTTGTTCACAGAGACCGCCTGGAGACAGGTAAATCCACTTTGATTCTAAAATATAGCAATGTTAAACCAAGATATATTGTTATTCTTGATTACTGTCTAATAACGGAAAGAAAGAGAAGTTTTTCAAATCTGAATTGTTTCCATGGAAACACCAAAACAATTGTGGGCCATAATGCTGTTTTTTTATATATACCAGTGTAGGGTCACATGCACTTTACATATTGACATTGCCCCCTACTGGACTGGCATACATTTTACAGCATTTTGTTTTTTGCATGTTTGTGTTTTGGAGTATCGTGTTTTATTGTGAAGCTTTGCAAAAAAGACAAAAACTACAGCTGTCTAAAATAACACATGAACCTCTGTTTAATCACAGTATCTTTTCACATTATTCATGTATACAACCAGATGATCCACCAAATTATTTTGACCGTACTTGCTTCGTTTCCTTACCTGAGGATGGTTAAAGGAGCCATGTGTAATCATTTCATGTCACGTCATCATTAATGGCCCTGATGTGTTAAAAGGCATTAGTAAGACATGTTATTTTCGATCACCTCTAGAACTGATAACAGTAGTTCAGCCGGGATATGCTTATTTTGAAATTACATTTACAACCCCGAAATCTTGTTATTGTTTTCATTTTGATATCCTGTCTCATGATTGGAACGCATTTTGTATGCGCGTGGTGTCACCCCCGGATGCACAAGGACCAAGACAGGCAGGAATTGCAGGTAAGACTTGATTTAATACAAAAATAAAAGAACACTGGTGCAAAACAGGCAAAGAAAAGGCGTGCCGAACGCACAGTAAGCTAAGCTAAAACTTAGCAGAGTCCAAAGTAACGTGCCGAGCGCACAAGAAGTTAAGACAAGACTTGGCACTAGAAAAGACATCAAAGATATACAAACGAGAATGTTGCGTGGAGCAAACAAACCATCCAGGCAGAACTGAGGTAGAAGGCAAGCTTAAATACTCAAGCAATCAATGAAAACCAGGTCTGGGTTAAAACAAGAGCAGGTGGGACAATTTTTAAACCAAGGTAACCAGACAAAAGAAGGAAGTGCACAAACCAGGGATCGGAAGAGTCCAAAAATAATCAGGGAACACAAAAAGACTCAAAACCCAAAACCATATATGATCCGGGTGGCGGATCATAACATCCTGCCCTCTACCGTTTGACCAATTAAAAAGTCTGAGTGTGTCACATGATCCAAGTTGCCAATTACGCTCCGCCACTTTCGTCTGGCTACTGCCACTGGTAAAGTTTCCAAACATGTCAGACCTTAGTAAATCTAAAAGGCGTCATTACAATTCTCAATTTATTCATAACAAAGTCAGGAACAAAACAAGGATTTGTATCGGGGATGCCTTTGAAAGATGGAGACGATTGAAGGCGGTAAGTTAGGCATTTATGTTTTCTTATTACTCGTAATAATTGAAAATTAACATTTCGTATGTAATCTATATTGTCCAATACAGTCTATGATCTTGTCTAACAAAGCTAGTATGTTTGTGCAACAAATGCTGAGCACACCGGTCAAGCTCGGACCGTCACTGAAGTAGGAGTCACATAACAAATCTGAAATCACACTGTCTTCAATTCATATTCTACCATTTGCAATGCAATTAGTCTGGGATTTGGAAGATCGATTCTTCCATGTTCAGCCCAATAGCCTAAAAAGCAATGTATATTTCGATTGGGGTTTGTGCGGTCAAACTAGACATTTTAGCAGGGTAATCCCATTCCCGACTAAATTATTGCTGTGTAACTTCACAAACACATTTGGCTAATCGACATCAGTAAAATGTGGCATAATTACTTG
This sequence comes from Nerophis ophidion, assembly GCF_033978795.1. Classification (NCBI taxonomy): domain Eukaryota; kingdom Metazoa; phylum Chordata; class Actinopteri; order Syngnathiformes; family Syngnathidae; genus Nerophis; species Nerophis ophidion. The sequence goes on along the minus strand of NC_084616.1, from coordinate 38,943,873 downwards.
GTAAACCATCTTGCAAGATGCATACACAAGAGAAACCTACAGTGTAGGACTTGTCGCTTGCCATTTGTAGTTCAGTTGATCGCGCTGGATTTGGCTGCGTATCTGGCAACCTCAGTCGTGGCAAGGGACATAATTTTGCCCGTGATTGCAGTACCATTTCTGGCCAGATTCTTACATGTGGCACCTTTAACCCTTGTAAAATGCGAGACAGGGTGGTAAATGTCAGTGATTTCAGTCAATACACAGATGAGGAAGGCGATTCGCTGGCAAATTTCACTTCAACTGGACTTTAAATAAAACTGTTACCAACTTTTGACCGAATAAATCACGTACAAAGCAAAATTAGTTAAAACAAAATTTCTGGACGACATTATGACAATACAATTTAATTTGTGTCCAAATACTGGAGTCTTTTTTTTTAAGTACATTTTAATTGTTAGAGACTAAATAAAGTTAAAGTACTCATGATTGTCACACACACACCAGGTGTGGTGAAATTTGTCCTCTGCATTCGACCCATCCTCTTGTTCACCCCATGGGAGGTGAGGGGAGCAGTGGGCAGCAGCAGTGGCCGCGCCCGGGAATCATTTTTGGTGATTTAACCCCCAATTCCAACCCTTGAGGCTGAGTGCCGAGCAGGGAGGTAATGGGTCCCATTTTTATAGTCTTTGTGGTATGACTCGGCCGGGGTTTGAACTCATAAATAACCTGTGATGAATCATTATTGATCACGATTCAAACCTAATTTGAATGATTGCGTCGGGCAAGAACACAGCAAAAGGTAAGAAATAAAGGATTTATTAAAGTAATAAAACAGGCTAGAAACAAAACACTGGTGCTAAACAGAAAAGTTAAACACAAAGCGCTAGCAAGGATGCTAGGAAAACAAACAGAAACACAAACACTAGGCACAAAGGCACAAAAAGGGAAAACAAAACACTTAGCATGAGAGCTAGGAATAAACAAAGGCGTAGCGTGTAAGCTAGCGAGAATATACATATAAATCTGTCGTCACTGTTGCACGAAGGCAAATTAGGATCCCAGGCAGAACAACGAAAAGGGGCGAGCTTAAATAAGGTAGCAATAAATAGTAACAGGTGTGCGGGAACCGAGATTAGCAGGTGGAACTAATAAACAACCATGGTGACAAAGCAAACAGGAAATAAGGATGTCAAACAACAGAGTGATACCAAAATGGAACAAAAACAAGAATATGAGTATGATTTGGACATCGGATCATAACATAATTGACTTAACAGCACTACAAAAAAGCCAACCCTTCCATTTTACTAAGATACAATAGAGCAGGGGTGTCCAAACTTTTTCCACGAAGGGCTGCACACTTAAAAATGAAAGCATGGGGCGGCCATTTTAATATTTTTCATTTTCTAAACCTTTAGGGCTCTCCTCAATTTTAATGAATGTTAAAGGTCCCAGGGACCCAAAGGGTCTCAGTCATTAAAGTGTTAAAAATACGACATATATACACGTGTGTATATATATATATATATATATATATATATATATATATATATATATATATATATTTTTTTTTTTTTTTTACTTTCAAAGCTCAATTATCTATAGATAACTTCAGATTTATCCTTTGCCATAAGGTTATTTTTAATGTTTTATGCCCACTTTTCCCCCCAAAGAAAACCCTGTTTTTTATTGCAAAAAACATAAAATATGCAATATTTACCCCAAAACATTAAAAAAATAATATTTGTTCTGAGGTAATTGGACCCTTATATATGTAATTAATTCATAACAGCATTGATTCAATATTGTGTTTTGAAATCAGACTAAATGTCTCAAATCCAAAAAGGCCCTCACTCATAAAAGTGTTAAAAATAAGTCATACATAGTTTTCAATATTTAAATCTTAGATCAACTTCAGATCTATACAACAATTATAAGTTTGTTTTATTTTTTTGAGCAATGGCAGTTTTAAATAAAAAATACTGCCTTCATGGCAGCTTTGTGTGTTGTTGGGGTCAATATTGAAACATTGTTGTGTTACATTACACCTGTTTGCTCTTCAAATCCTAATTATGTTTTTGTTATAGTTTGTTTAATACGGCCGGCGAGCCGTATAAAAAAATGGTTGCAAAGACGCAAATGGCCCCCTGGCCGCACTTTGGACACCACTGCTGTAGAAGAAACTGTAAAACATTGAAATGTGTTTAAAAAAAGTTTTCCGTGCCATTGTTTGTTTTTTAAATTGTTAAAGTTAAATTCAGGTAAAACGTGGGGAAAAAAAATCCTCATATATACTGTATAAATAACGGTTATGAATAAATGTGTTAACATTATTATTTTATGGCTCCTGATGCTCCTCTGTCTTACAGCAAATGTCATGAAGTCATAACAGGCATCAAAGGAATTTGATTATTTTCATCATCATAATGTTTGTTAGCAGCATTTGCCAAAAAGTATTCAACCAATAATCATTTTCAAGAACTTGTGACATATTAATTGAGCATGTATTCAATGGTACTGTATTTTTTTTTGAAAATGTTTTTGTATCAGTCAGAACGTATTTTTGAATTTTGAAGAGTTGTTTTTCATTAACTTTCTCTTTTTACTGAGTAAGTATTTCTCTTGTCATACACACATTAATTATAATGGAGGACCCTGTTCTTCTTCTTTTTCTTTCTTTTTCTTCAGCTGAAGGTGATGTCATCAGAAAACCTTGTGGAGCCCTCCGATGAGCCGAAAATAGTGAACTGGAGGAAGACATATCGCCAACTCAGGATGTAATAAAGACGTTAGAAGATGGACTGATGATGAAGGTCCTGGAAGAGGAGACGCAGTCTGGTTGTGCCAAAAGAAGATTTAAGTACAAGAGGAGGAAGTACCGACAAAAGTGTGTCCCCAGAAGCCTGCAGATGTGCCCCTGCAGTGGCAAGGTGGAAGAGCAGGATGAAGAGGAGCCCCAAGGTGCTGGACCTTTCTTCTTCATTGGAGGAGCCAACGGTGCAGAAATGTGAGTATAGTAGCTTGATATATGATCAGAAGTATTGGGTCAGATGGCCATTCATGATAAACTCCTCCACGCATGCATCTATGGATCATAATGCTTTGTGCACTGCGTGTTATGTAATCCATCCATCCATCCATTTTTCTACCGCCTGTCCATTTCGGGGTCGCAGGGGGTGCTGGAGCCTATCTCAGCTGCATTTCGTGCGTTCTGCAGGAGAATATCCTGGACAAGTCGCCACCTCATCGCAGGGCCAACACAGACAACATTCACACTCACATTCACACACTAGGGTCAATTTAGTGTTGCCAATCAAAAAAATCCCCAGGTGCATGTGTAATGAAATCCATATATAAGCTGCATTCGGGCGGAAGGCGGCGTACACCCTGGACAAGTCGCCACCCCATCACAGGGCCAACACAGATAGACAGACAACATTCACACTAACATTCACACACTAGGGTTAATTTAGTGTTGCCAATCAACCTATCCCCAGGTGCATGTCTTTGGAGGTGGGAGGAAGCTGCAGTACCCGGAGGGAACCCACTCAGTCATGGTGAGAACATGCCAACTCCACACAAAAAGATCCCGAGCCCGGGATTGAACTCAGGACCTTCGTATTGTGAGGCACATGCACTAACCCCTGTACCTACATGCAAATATTAACCCTACATTTTCTTTTACTTAACAACAAGGGTAAAACTTGGAAATGTGCCATAATATTCTTTATGTGATGGAGCAGGAAGACGCTAGGAATTAGTTTGCAGTTTGCGGTGACATTTTATGTGAAGCATCCTGTCATTCATTAACTGACATTTTATATGCCGTTGACGGGAGAGCTGCGTATTGGGAAGGCCAGCCCTGGCAATGGACACAAGATCCAATACGCATTGTTATAACAGGATGAACGACAAAGTGAAATGCAAAGAGAGCCAGCCATTTTGGTTTGACTGTGCCACTTTTCAATTATTTTGTATTTTATCAGTAGGGATGGATATATAATTGGGTAGTTTTTTAGGCACTGACCAAATTCCGTCAGTACTGGTATTGATGTAAGATCAGTACCTAACATCTGGTTGCAAATTCGGCGGGCTCAAACACTCTGCTCAGTCAGACACTCTCTAGGGCAGTGTTTTTCAACCTTTTTTGAGCCAAGGCATATTTTTTGCGTTGGAAAAAATCCGGAGGCACGCCACCAGCGGAAATCATTAAAACACAAAACTCAGTTGACGGTAAAAAGTTGTTGTCGCAATTGTTGGATCTGACTATAAACCATAACCAAGCATGCATCAATATAGATCTTGTTTCAAAGTAGGTGTACTGTCACCCCCTGTCACATCGAACCATGACTTAATTGGACTTTTTTTTGCTTTTGTCCTGTGTAACGTTTTAGGTCTTGTCTTACGCTCCTATTTCGGTGGCTTTTTGTCTTTTTTTTGGTATTTTCCTGTAGCAGTTTTATGTCTTCCTTTGAGCGATATTTACCACATCTACTTTGTTTTAGCAATCAAGGATATTTCAGTTGTTTTTATCCTTCTTTGTAGGGACATTGTTGATTGTCATGTCTTGTTCGGATGTACATTGTGGATGCCATCTTTGCACCACAGTAAGTCTTTGCTGACGTCCAGCATTCTGTTTTTGTTTACTTTGTAGCCAGTTCAGTTTTTGTTTCATTCTGCATAGCCTTCCCTAAGCTTCAAAGCCTTTTCTCAGGGGCACTCACCTTTTGTTTATTTTTGGCCTCCCGCTGTTTTCCGACATCTACAAAACAATTAGCCGACTGATATGGAAGAGTATTACACGGTTACTCTGCTGAAGTCTTGACAGCACCGACACTCAACAACAGCACATCATTTGCAGACTATAATTACTGGCAAACAATATTTTTAACCCAAACAGGAAAAATTAGATAATCTCCCACTGCACACCAGACTCTATCTCACGGCACACAGTGGTTGAAAAACACAGCTCTGGGTAATGTTGCCATTTTCCATGCTAACAAAACACGTATGCCTGGTGGAAAACACTTGCTAACCAGTAAGGCTCCAATTTTCAAAATGCGCTAGCTCGTTGCTAATTTACATTGCTACTGATTAGCATTTGTGATTTTACATGGCTATTACACACCTAAATGTGGTGATGAATGTTACAAGTAAGGTGCACTTTACAATTGATTGTGTAATAGATACAATATTTACAGTACAAACACTTTTGAGGGTATGACAAAAGACTAGATTCAGCTTCATGGCAAAAAATATTTTCTGATAGGGCAAAATGTCGTCTTTCTTGAACTATTTGAAAAAAAAGATATAAAAAACCTAAAACCTTGTTGAAAAATAAACAATTGATTCAATTATAAATAAAGATTTTTACACATAGAAGTAATCATCAACTTAAAGTGCCCTCTTTGGGGATTGTAATAGATATCCATCTGGATTCATGAACTTATTTCTAAACATTTTTTTACAAAAAAAGAAATCTTTAACAGCAACATTTATGGAACATGTCCACAAAAAATCTAGCTGTCAACACTGAATATTGCATTGTTGTATTTTTTTTTCACAGTTTATGAACTTACATTCATATTTTGTTGAAGTATTATTCAATAAATATATTTATAAATAATTTTTGAATTGCTGCTGTTTTTAGAATATTTAAAAAAAATCTCACGTACCCCTTGGCATACCTTCAAGTACTCCCAGGGGTACACGTACCCCCATTTGAGAACCACTGCTATAGATTACTGACATTTAATGTCTTTTAATTACAACTGCATGCAAAGTCTACTATATTATACTTGCAAATGAGACTTGGAAGTATAATAAAGCTATATATAACAACTCAACAGCTTAATTAACATTATCAGGTCACTGTTAAATGAAATACATAAAATCATCATATCATATTATTAAAATAACATTTATAAACATATGAATACTAAAAATTGGTATTGGGAACCACACCAGTATTGATTCAAAGGTAGGCCTGCTGGGAATGTGTACAAATTTGAAAGGCACTCACTCCTAGTAACCAGGGGTCATACAAGAACGAATTGCTTTTAGGGTAATTATCTGATTGCTACCAAAATTGGGCTAGGTGTAGGCCACAGATCGACAATGTTAAATTCTGAAGATTGTGAGTTTTCACCAGAGAGTGTGGATGGGGGGTTGTGGTGAAATCTAAAACAAAAACTGCTTAGAACATGGCTCTACAAGTGCCAATCTTGACAAAATTGACCAATATATTAAAGATTAATTACCCTTAGTTCATCTTTAGAACAGGGGTGTCCAAACTATTTGACTGGGGGCTGTATTGGGCTAAAAAAATGACTAAGTGCAAAGTAACTAACTATCATCTATCTATCTATTGGTGTGTGTGTGTGTGTGTGTGTGTGTGCGCGTGTGTGTGTGTGTGTGTGTGCGCGCGCGTGTGTGTGTGTGTGTGTGTGTGTGTGTGTGTGTGTGTGTGTGTGTGTGTGTGTGTGTGTGTGTGTGTGTGTGTGTGTGTGTGTGTGTGTAATTGATTATTAGAATTAAATATTAAGAGCATGTGAAAGTTCTACTCCTACCTTGTTTACCTTTGTGACGGATTCCTTAAAGGCCTACTGAAATTAGATTTTCTTATTTAAACAGGGATAGTAGGTCCATTCTTTGTGTCATACTTGATAGTTTCGCAACATTGCCATATTTTTGCTGAAAGGCTTTAGTAGAGAACATCGACGATAAAGTTCGCAACTTTTGGTCGCTAATAAAAAAGCCTTTCCTATGCCGGAAGTAGAAGCCTATGTGCGCGTGACGTCACCGGTGTGAGGGCTCCTCACATCTGCACATTGATTACAATCATAGACACCAGCAGCGCGAACGATTCGGACCGAGAAAGCGACAATTTCCCCATTAATTGGAGCGAGGATGAAAGATTTGTGGAAGAGGAAAGTTAAAGTGAAGGACTAGAAGAAAAAAAAAAGACGAGGGCAGGAGCGATTCAGATGTTATTAGACACATTTACTAGGATAATTCTGGAATATCCCTTATCTGATTATTGTGTTACTAGTGTTTTAGTGAGATTATAAAGTCATACCTGAAATCTGGAGGGGTGTGGTGACCGCCAGTGTCTCTGAGTGAATCCATGGAGGAGCCAAGAAAGTCGCAGCTGCCTCTTTGACAGCTGCTGCAGGAAGAACGACACAAGCTCCGCTCATGTTTATGGTAAGAGCCAACTTATTTCCACAATTTTCTCACCAAAACCTGCCGGTTGACATGTGGTAAAGAAACATGTTCGCTTGACCGCTCTGGTCCATGTTAAAGCATCACAACAAACAAAGAAACACCGGCTGTGTTTGTGTTGCTACAGCCAGCCGAAATACACCACTTTCCACCAAATGCATTCTTCTTTGTAGTATCCATTATTAATTGAAAAAATTGCAAAAGATTCAGCAACACAGATGTCCAGAACACTGTGAATCAAATGTCCGCTACAACCAATAACGTCACAAGCACGCGTCAACATAAGCGTCATCATTCCGCGACGTTTTCAACAGGACACTTCGCTTGAAATTTAAAATTGCAATTTAGTAAACTATAATGGCCATATTGGCATGTGTTGCAATGTTAAGATTTCATCATTGATATATGAACTATCAGACTTCGTGGTCGGTAGTAGTGGGTATGAGTAGGCCTTTAAAGTTTTGTAATCAGACGGAAATATCAAGCAGCAATGGATTTAAATGGGTATATATATATATATATATATATATATATATATATTTTATATAATATCCACAAAGTTCAGTTAGCAGGTTGACATGTTTGACTTTTTGTGCTGGTTGATTTTTTTTTTTTTGCGCCATGACTAGGGAAGGTTGTTTAGATTGTGTCATATAACTGCATGACAAGGACACTATTCGAGAAAGTATATTCTTTTGTCACTGGCCCACGTCACCTAGTCAACAAAATGGTGACAAATGTGCTTTAGTAGTGATTGAGATGACATTCCTTTGCCCTCTAGTGTGAGCGCCTACTGTGAAAAGAGAGGATGGAAGAGAATCTACAACAAGCACACAGCCGACTTCAAACTCAAGTGGTGTGAGAACCAATCTCCGTCCACCTACCGCAACTTCAGAAAAGGTAGTGGGAGGGACTCACAGTAACTTGAGTGATCGTCAGCATAGGACGGACTTTTGCCACCCACGTGACTCATAGGTGAACAGCTGGTGTATCAGATCCCCAACAACAAGGTGCTCACCACCAAGATCGGCCTGCTTAGCAGTCTAAGAGAGTACGACCGAGTCAGCAGCAAAGTCAAGCACAGCCGAGCACTCAGGTCAGATTTCTGCCTACTTGTTAAAAGAACACACAAACATGTCTGCCTACTTACTAACAACACACATTCCCACTACAACAGTATGGTAAGAGCAAGATGTAGCGAAGCTTCAGATCAAGGCAGAAATCTACATGGCCACTTGTTGCTAGGCAGAGTTTGTAGCGCTCCATCAGGGCAGTAGCACATACTGTAGCAGCTGTTTAAAGTCAAACTAACCATGTAGTTATTATTGGCAATTGTATCACTATGTTAAGTTTTTAGCTTTAATGTATTTCTAATTCAGTCTCAAATTTGGCCTGTCATGGTGTTGTGCTGCGCAGGAGGCTGAAAATCGAGGAGTTTATTCCTACCACCTTCCGTATGGACGTAAAACAAGAGCGAGAGGCTTTCTTCGCACAGCAGGAAGGTAAAACTAAAAAGTACAGTAAATCAAAACTCTTGTACCTCAAATCAACATCTTCCATTTAAAATAATGCAATTTAATTGAATCGGTGCTTGTCCCCCCTAAGACAGCACAATTCTAACATGTAACATCCATCCATTCATTTTCTACCGCTTGTCCCTTTCTGGGGTGCGGGTGGGGGGGGGGGGTGCTAGAGCCTGTCTTGGCTGCATTTGGGGTACACCCTGGACAAGCCACCACCTCAACACAGATAGACAGACAACATTCACACTCACATTCACACACTAGGGCCAATTTAGTGTTGCCAACCAACCTATCCCCAGGTGCATGTCTTTGGAGGTGGGAGGAAGCCGGAGTACCCGGAGCAGGGGCGTCACTAGACCTAATACTGTACTGGGGCACACCTGGGGCACAAATAATTCATGTGAGCGTGCAAAGCGCGCAAGCAAAAATATTTTTAGCACTTATTTATCATAAAAAATACATAAATAGTGCTTTAAACTATGAAATCATATCAGATTATGTTGTATGGATCTTTGATTAACCACCTGAAATTAACTAATGCATTTGACCTACTTGTGCACTTTTTTACTCCAGACTTCTAAACTGCTACTGGTAAAAGCAAAAAGGAAGAGCAATGAATCTTTTTGAAATATATATTGCAGTAATCATCTGCAAATTTAACATCTACAAAAGTAAAACAAAAAAAAAAGCACCCCCTACATCTCTGGGTTCTCTTATATTATTTAATTTCCATTAATGCCAATGTGGCTAATCCTATTTCAGATACACAAAACTATAAAATATACACAAAACAATAAAGCCACAGTAGTAGAAAAAATGAACAACTGTTGTGTGTCTGTTCAGGAAATCATTTTCTGAGAAGTAAACTGTAACGTCTCGTTTTCATTTTTGCGAAGTGGTCAATCACTCTGGACGGACATGGAAATATTACAGTAACTGTTATACAGTTGACCAGTGCTTCCCAACTGGTGGGTCGTGACATAAAAGTGGATTGTATGTCATTTTCAGTGAGTCGCAGTCAGATGTGAGCATGAAAAAAAAAAAAAAATTTAGGGAGAAAAAAATCAAATTGTGGCAACAAAACCAGATATTTTTAGTCATTTTTCTAGTGACTATTAGTGAGTATTTTAGCAAACCGACTAACAAGTTGGAGGAGGACTCAAGACTGACATGGAAATATATATTTTTTTAAATCTAAATGGGGCAACTAAACCCGATATTTTCAGCCATCTTTCTGAAAACAAATACAGAAATGTTGCTATTTTTTCTGGAAACAAAACCAGATGCTTTAGCTGTAGCCATTTTTCTGGTGACAAAAGAAGATTATTTTAGTCAAAGTCACACTGATTAACAAGACAAGTCTACTGTGCTATTTTTCTGTGAAATAAACTTGAATCATTTTAAAATTTGGCTCACGACTTGATGATATGGAAAAATGTTGTTCTTCCTGAAGATAAACCATTTGAGAAGTACTCAACTCACACATGCTTACTCAAAATCATCATTGATGCAGAGGTCCTGAGCAGAACCAGCAGACAATAACCGACATTATGTTTCATGTTCATTGGAAATTCCCCCGACAGCTCGTACAGCAAATGAATATGTTTGTCTTGATACAAGGAATAACGTTAGCTAACTTAGCATCAACTTAAGACAATAATGTTGCCTAGCTAGCTAGGACTTCACTTACATCTCTCATTCCTCGCTGCTTCTTCCCTGCTGCGGGCGAATAACTTTCTGATATCCATCTAGGAGTTACAGTTTGAGTCAAATCAAAATCAAAATAATGTAATTAACAAATTGTTGTTGGCTAACGTTACCTACCTCACGCAGTTATTCACATCCTCTCTCTCTCTCTCTCTCTCTCTCTCTTGCTCTCTCTCTCAACTGAAGTCTTGATCCACACGTGAACAAATTACCATATTAATTAGCCATGTGCTCATTGTTGCGTGGAGTGAATACAGTAGCAATCAATTACCATACTAAGTAGTATGTGCGCTGTTGTCTATGTTATGTAGACTTAAAACTCTGAAGCGTTTTTTTTTTTTATTGGTGAAATTTTTACTGGGGCACTGCAGATCACGTGCCCCAGTGAAATCTGTCTGGCGACGCCACTGACCCGGAGGGAACCCACGCAGTCACGGGGAGGACATGCAAACTCCACACAAGCCCAGCATTGACTCTAGCCACTCATTGGCCTAGTGGTTAGAGTGTCCACCCTAGATTGGTTGGTTGTGAGTTTAAACCTCGGCCGAGTCATACCAAAGACTATAAACATGGGACCTGTTACTTCGCTGTTTGACACTCAGCATCAAGGGTTGGAATTGGGGGTTAAGTCACCAAAGATTATTCCCAGGTACGGCCACCGCTGCTGCCCACTGCTCCCCTCACTTCCCAGGGGGTGATCAAGGGTGATGGGTCAAATGCAGAGAAGAATTTCGATAACACCTTGTGTGTGTGACAATCATGGGTACTTTAACCCCTGTGCCACTATGCTGCCTAACATGTAACATGGCTTTCAAAATGAAAAAAATAAATGTTTAGATAATAAATGCTGTATAAAAACAATACAATTTAATGACCTACAAAGAACTACAGTTGTTTTATGAAGTAATGTAATAATAATGTACAGTATTTTCCTTGGAGAGTGGACTTCTAGGTTATCTCCTTTTAAACTGCTTTTTCGTCGAAAACACCATTAGACTTAGACTTCCTCCTTATTGTCATTCAAATTTGAACTTTACAGTACAGATAAGAACAAAATGTTGTTGCATTAGTAGTGCAGGATAAAAAATCAAAAAGGTGGAGATATAAATAAATAGATTAATGTACAGATAAATATATTGCACTTTTTCATATGCATCCAGGTTTATGGATGTATGTTATATTGTCTTTATATTCCATCGAGTTAATCCATTTTTGGGGGGAATTAAGGGGATTATTTTGACGTGTGGCTTCACGGTGGAAGAAGGGTTAGTGCGTCTGCCTCACAATACGAAGGTCCTGAGTAGTCCTGGGTTCAATCCCGGGCTCGGGATCTTTTTGTGTTGAGTTTGCATGTTCTCCCCATGAATGCATGGGTTCCCTCCGGGTACTCCGGCTTCCTCCCACTTCCAAAGACATGCACCTGGGGATAGGTTGAATAGCAACACTAAATTGGCCCTAGCGTGTGAATGTGAGTGTGAATGTTGTCCGTCTATCTGTGTTGGCTCTGTGATGAGGCGGCGACTTGTCCAGGGTGTACCCCGCCTTCTGCCTGATTGTAGCTGAGATAGGCGCCAGCGCCCCCCGCGACCCCAAAGGGAATAAGCGGTAGAAATTGGATCGATGGATGGATTTTAATGCGTTCAAGAGTCTTACGGCCTGAGGGAAGAAGCTGTTACAGAACCTGAAGGTTCTGTTACGTAGGCTGCGGAACCTCTTTCTAGAGTCCAGCAGTAAAAACAGTCCTTGGTGGGGGTGGAAGGAGTCTCTGCAGATTGTCTGAGCCCTGGTCAGGCAGCGGCTTTTTGCGATATCCTGGATAGGAGGAAGAGGTGTCCTGATGATCTTTTACGCCATCCTCACCACTCTCATTAGCAGCCTTTCCATATTTTCATGAATAAATGTCCACTGTTTAGATTTTATTGTAATGTCTTTGGCTGACTCATTCTTTTTCATTACGGCGCAGACGAGCATTGATACGCTCAGAATGTTTCTCCAAGTTGACAACCTGCTCAATCGTGTTTTAAATGTCTTTTAATTTAATGAATTTCATCCACTTCTCAGTACTGTCCTCTACACTCGCTTTCTTCTTTCCCATGGTTGGACAACAAGGTTATGTCCATCTCTAGCTACAGTATAAGTCAATAAGCCAGTAGGACCAGATGTTTTGGTCGGATCTTTCGGGGTTCACAGTGACATTTGCTGGCAGGGATGCTTGTAACTCAAATTTTTGCTTGCAACTTAAACCATAACAATTAGCCGAGAGACAGATCTTATTTTAAAACACTCTTAAGTTGAGATATCAAAACGCAAAAGGCGTTAAGACACCAGGTGTCCTGGTGATGGTTTAATGAGGGTGGAGAACAGTGGAAAAATAATGCACTTCACCTCCCATGAGGCCCTGATAAAATCACCAGGGGAACATGCTGTCGTCATAGCGATAAGTCAGCAGAGGGCAGGGCTGAGGCACCAACAACAGTGGATGTGGTTAAGTCATATGTCAATTGTCATACTATCTCTTAATCTTTTTGTGATTCCAACCAAATTTGGGGCTCATTCAGGTATGCTTGTAACTTTAGTGGTACCAAATTAGTTTCATATTGTTAAATATGGAAGGCAACAAAGGCAAAATTCACTTAAAGGCCTACTGAAACCCACTACTGCCGACCACACAGTCTGATAGTTTATATATCAATGATGAAATATTAACATTGCAACACATGCCAATACGGCCTTTTTAGTTTACTAAACTGCAATTTTAAATTTCCCGCGAGTTTTCTTGTTGAAAACGTCGCGGAATGATGACGCGTACACCTGACGTCACGGACTGTCAGGAAATATTATCGCAGCACCAAACACGGCTAAAAGTCGTCTCTGTTCATCGCGTAATTACACAGTATTTAGGACATCTGTGTTGCTGAATCTTTTGCAATTTGTTCATTTAATAATGGAGACTATAAAAAACAATGCTGTTGGTGGAGAGCGGTGGATTGCAGCTGTCTTTAGCACCGAGACACAGCCGGTGTTTCTTTATTTGTTGTGAAGCAGAGCAGTCAAGCGAACATGTTTTTTCTACGTCCGCCAGCAAGTTTTTGGATGGGAAAATTGTGATATATATCTTACTGGAGACATCATTGGATTATTTGTCATCCTGCAGCAGCTGTTTAAAAGGCAGCTGTGAGCTTGGCTCCTCGGCTTCTTTCTGAGACACTGAGTGTTCACCGCAGCCACCCGACCTTGAGGTATGTCTTTACAATCTTTACAATCACACTAAAACACTTTTAAAACAATAAGCAGATAAGGGATCTTCCAGAATTATCCTAGTAAATGTGTCTAATTACATCTGAAACGCTCACACTGCCGCCGCCCGGAGCTGTCGCTTTTTTTTCTTTCTAGTCCTTCACTATCAATATCCTAATTCACAAATCTTTCATCCTCGCTCAAATTAATGGGGAAATTGTCGCTTTCTCAGTCCGAATTGCTCTTACTGCTGGTGGCTCCCATTATAAACAATGTCATTATGTGTGGAGCCCTGCAACTCGTGACGTCACGCGCACATACTTCCGGTAAAGGCAGGGCTTTTTTATTAGCGACCAAAAGTTGCCAACTTTATCGTCGATGTTCTCTACTAAATCCTTTCAGCAAACATATGGTAATATCGCAAAATGATCAAGTATGACACATAGAATAGACCTGCAATTCCCGTTTAAATAAGAACATTTCATTTCAGTAGGCCTTTAATAAGCATTCAATGAGATTGTTTAAATGTCATCTATATACTGCTCCCTGCCACTAGAGGGCACACGTGAACGTATCAGGGTAATAATTGTGAATATTCTGATATCTCAACACTTGGCCAACCTCTTTTATTGTGATTAAAATAGAGTTATATCACTATTATATTATTATTTAATTGTATAGTATTCTCATTATTATTCTGTCCTATTTTTCATCCGCCTTTCTTTTTTATTCATTACATTTTTTGAATTTTTTCATCCAATTCAAACTATTCCTCTTTTAAAATGTTTGGTTCATGCATGACACGCGTGGTATTATTTTTATAAATTTTTTGAATTTCCAGGAGATCTACACTTCCCTGGGAATTGTTTTCCCATTCCAATTTAATGTGCAGTGTTTTCTACAGTTCCCACACTTCTCGACTAAATCAAACCGTTCAATGTCCAAATTCTCTTCCTAATGTTAGCTGATAGTTTTATATGCTATTGTAAGCATGCTAGTTGTATTTTAGCTATTTTTATTTTACGTATAAACCTCAGTCATGTATTTTGGTACTTGACACATGGTAAATTTTAGCATACTGAGTTAGTTAGCATGCTAGCTTTATAACCACTTTTACTAATATATACGTACCTCAGTTGAATGTTTTGGTATTCAACACGTTACTTTGCACACTAATGTTAACACGTAAGCATGATAACATTAGCATTTTGAAGACATACCCCAGAGTCATATATTATGGTACTTCGTGCATGTTTACTGTTAGCATGCTATTGTTAGCATATTAGCTTTATCAACGTTTTTGTGGGTATACACCTTTTCTTGGTCATATACAGTCATGGTTTACTTACACTTGTAAAGAACATAATGTCCTGGCTGTCTTAAGTTTCCAATAATTTCTACAATTCTTAATTAGAAAAAAGAGGATTACCTCCAAATTCTTCAGGACAACCTAAAATCATCAGCCTGGAGGTTGGGTCTTGGGTGACTTTATTGGAAACGCAAGACAGCCAGGACATTATGTTCTTTACAAGTGTATGTTAAATTTTGATCGTGACTGTATTTTGTTAGTTGACATATGCCAACTGTTGAGTCATATTTTTTGTTACTTGACACTATCTGGCTAGCGTGCTAAAACTGTTAGCATTTCAGTTTGGCTTTTCAGCATTCACATCCACCCAAATTGCCTTTGGTCATATATGAGTGATATTGTGTGTTTGTTTTGTCAGGTGTGAGCAACAATACTGGTCAAATGTGGATCTGCAAGCCTACTGCTCTAAACCAGGGCAGGGGGATCTTTCTGCTGAAGAGCCTGCAGGACGTCGTTGCCTTAAAAGTTAAGCTGCAGGACATTGAGGACCGACGGGCCAAAGCAAAGACCCTTCAACGCCAGCCTCAGGCTTACATTGTCCAACAGTGAGTACATAAATACACCGTGTATTATTGTATAGATTGAACAACATGTTATTATGTAGTTATATCCAGAGGCCGCTGCTGTTAAAAGGGAAGAAGTTCGATGTGCGCTCTTTCCTCTTGATCGCCTGCACGTCACCTTACATGGTCTTCTTTCACCACGGTTACGTGCGACTCACCTGTGACCTCTATGACCCCAGCTCAAAAAACCTCTCGGCCCACTTGACCAATCAGGTACACCCTACTGAAACTGACCTCTTCAGCTGAATTAATTTGCTATTCTGGAGTGTGTCATTTGCTCTTCTACCACATGATATGTGTGTGAGCCCCCTGCTGTTCACCTGTAGTACATGCAGAAGAAGAACCCTCTGTACAGCCAGGTGAAGGAGGACACGGTGTGGTCCATGGAGAGCTTCAATGTGTATGTCAACGACCGGTTTCAGGATGCCAAGCGTCTACCAAGGGACTGGGTGCTGGGCGCCTTCACTGTGAGTGCTGCTGTTGTGTACAGGCTCTCAGGGACCAATTAGCTGTAAGATAATGATTGCTGGGCAGCATGGTGGGACAGAGGTTAGTGCGTGTGCGTCACAATACGAAGGTCCTGGGTTCGACCCTGGGCTCGGGATCTTTCTGTGTGGAGTTTGCATCTTCTCCCCGTGACTATTTTGGGTTCTCTCCGGGTACTCAAGCTTCCTCCCACCTCCAAAGTAATGCACCTGGGGATAGGTTGATTGGCAATACTAAAATTGGCCCTAGTGTGTGAATGTTGTCTGTCTATCTGTGTTGGCCCTGCGATGAGGTGGAGACTTGTCCAGGGTGTACTCTGCCTTCCGCCCGAATGCAGCTGAGATAGCCACCAGCGCCCCCCGTGACTCCAAACGGGACAAGCGGTAGAAAATGGATGGATGGATGGATAATGATTGCTGTCATTTCTTCCTGGAGAAGCATCATCGTTTGATTTGACATATACGTTGGATTTTAAAATAAATAACTGACACACATTGTACATATAGTAGGGGTGTAACGGTACATCTATTTGTATTGAACCGTTTCGGTACGGGGGTTTCGGTTTAGGTTCGGAGGTGTACCGAACGAGTACACATGTTAGCAGCGACCGGGCTAGGACAACATGTAAAAGCCAGAGCTGGAAGACCCTCCTGCCTCGTTAAGATCTCCCGTTTGGGAACACTTTGGCTGCGTGATACAACAATGGAGGACGGAGGTTTGCCGAGATTGTTCAGCAGCTGCTTCTGACAACACATCAAACAAGTGTTGCACCTTTCCTGCTTCCGGCTCGAGGAGCGCAGGAGAGACACTCCTCCAGAGCTGATGTATTCTCGGGGGCAACAACCTTCACTCTACCCGGCAGTGGGTCTCCACAGCTCCGGACTCCAGGCTAAATGAAGAGTCCGGCGATCTGTTGCATATCGTGGCTTTATTGAGGTCTTGGACACAGCCAATCCAACAAAACACCAGCCACTCCCGCACTCTCGCTAAGCTCCCTCACCTCGCTCGCCCACACACTCACTGACGTCACATGCTGTCACATATTAAAGGGCCACACACACACACATACACTACTCTCATAACACATGCTAACCCATTTGAAATGTCACCACCACATTCAAGCAGCGTCTCCTCGTCGAGTCAGGCAGAGATAAAGCAATAACAAATGTTTTTATAGCAGCAGATTTAAGTCCATATTGCATTAAAAACTAGATTTTGACCCACTTCTATGGTGGAAGAACAATGAGCTCATATATCCTCTTACTGCCAAGTTAACCAGGCTAATAAAAGTCTCAATCAATCAAAAAAAGCACCTTATATGTAGAAAGGTTTTGTTAAGAAACCATTCTGAGCCTTATCTTATTTAGTTTTTATTTTATACATGTTGACCACATTAACCCTGGCAATGGACCCTGTGTGTATATGTATGTTATGCCATTGTTTACAAATTTGGTAAATGAATAACCAAAGAAATGTATATTTTGTAGTTTTCTTACTGTACCGAAAATGAACCGAACCGTGACCTCTAAACCGAGGTATGTACCGAACCGCAATTTTTGTGTATCGTTACAACCCTAACATATAGAGAACATTTTGCAACAACATATACATGTTTATTATTTTTCTTTAAATTTGAATTTTCATATCAAATCATATTTGGGGGGGGTATATGAAACTAATAATGTTCAACCCTAATTCGAAACCCCACCATAAGCAGAAATTCAGACCCTAATTTGAGAGGATGGCTAGCTCAAGTGGAAATGGTGCTTGCTCTCTCTGACCAGCAAATGACATTCATGTTTACATTATTATAATTCTATATGTGTTTTTTAAGTTACAAATACAGTCGCTCATAGGCCAGACATTTTTACAGTCCTCACCCTGTAAGGCGCAAGTACCTTCATATAATATTATATTGGTAAACACAATATGAATAAAATAATAAATATCATTGTATAAATATATTTCAATAAAAAACAATATTAATGATACTCCTGTCCTAACCGTAACCTCCAAGTGAATTGCCATTTGTAAACCGTAAACCTAATACTAAATTGAAACCCTAACTCTAAACTTGTAATAATATTTTAAACCTAGAATAAATATAACTATTATACAAACCCGTTTCCATATGAGTTGGGAAATTGTGTTCGATGTAGGTATAAACAGAATACAATGATTTGCAAATCCTTTTCAACCCATATTCAATTAAATGCACTACAAAGACAAGATGTTTGATGTTCAAACTCATACACTCAATTTTTGGGGGGAAAAATTATGAACTTATAATTTCATGGCTGCAACACGTGCCAAAGTAGTTGGGAAATGGCATGTTCACCACTGTGTTGCATCACCTTTTCTTTCAACAACACTCAATAAACGTTTGGGAACTGAAGAAACTAATTGTTGAAGCTTTGAAAGTGGAATTATTTCCCATTCTTGTTTTATGTAGAGCTTTAGTTGTTCAACAGTCCGGGTACTCCGCTGTCGTATTTTACGCTCCATAATGCCACACATTTTTTGATGGGAGACAGGTCTGGACTGTAGGCGGGCCAGGAAAGTACCCGCACTCTTTTTTTTACAAAGCCAAGCTGTTGTAACACTTGTCTTGCTGAAATAAGCAGGGGCGTCCATGATAACGTTGCTTGGATGACAACATATATTGCTCCAAAACCTGTATGTTTTTAATGCATCAATGGTTCCTTCACAGATGTGTAAGTTACCCATGCCTTGGGCACTAAAATACCCTAAAATACCATCACAGATGCTGGCTTTTGAACTTTGCGCCTATAACAATCTGAATGGTTATTTTCCTCTTTGTTCTGGAGGACACCACGTCCTCTGTTTCCAAATATAATTTGAAATGTGGATTCGTCAGACCAAAGAACAGCCTTACACTTTGCATCAGTCCATCTTAGGTGAGCTCGGGCCCAGCCAAGACAGGCAGCGTTTCAGGATATTGTTGATAAATGGGTTTGGCTTTGCTAAGTAGAGTTTTAACTTGCACTTACAGATGTAGCGACCAACTGTAGTTACTGACAGTGGTTATATGAAGTGTTCCAGAGCCCATGTGGTGATATCCTTTATACATTGATGTCGGTTTTTGATGCAGCACCGCCTGAGGGATCAAAGGTCCGCAATATCATCGCTTACGTGCAGTGATTTCTCCAGATTCCCTGAACTTGTTGATGATTTTACGGACTGTAGATGGTAAAATCCCTAAATTCCTTGCAATAGCTCGTTGAGAAATGTTCTAAAACTGTTCGACAATTTGCTTACAAAGTGGTGACCATGGCCCCGTCCTTGTTTGTGAATTACTCAGCATTTCATGGAAGCTGCTTTTATACCCAATCATGGCACCCACCTGTTCCCAATTAGCCTGCACACCTGTGGGATGTTCCATATAAGTGTTGAATGAGCATTCCTCAACTTTATCAGTATTTAATGCCACCGTTCCCTACTTCTTTGTCATGTGTTACTCGCATCAAATTCTAAAGTTAATGAATATTTGCAAAAAAAAAAAATGTTTATCAGTTTGAACATCAAATATCTTGTCTTTGTAGCATATTCAACTGAATATGGGTTGAAAATGATTTGCAAATCATTGTATTCCGTTTATATTTACATCTAACAATTTCCCAACTCATATGGAAACAGGGTTTGTAATACAAAAATACATTAAATTAATTTGAACAACATTGATATGGCCTCATTCAGAAGCCAATAATCATTCAACAGAAAACCAAAATATGAAATGTGATACTACACCGCAAAAAAAAATATTTCAAAAAGACTAGATTTTAGGAAAAAACTAATGAAATAATCTGTCCATTGAGCTAGTTGATATTACTCTTGATAAGACATCCTAAATTAAGATTTGTATATCTAGAAATTAGCTGGCCTTTTAAGATAGAAATAAGTGTATTCTGAAAACAAGGATTTTTCAAGTTGCAATTCTTAAATTCAGCATCTTTTAAATGTTGCAGAATATTTAAACAAGATTTTATTGGGAAAACCCAAATATCTCATTTAAATGGTTATTTTTTCAAATTTAACATTTTTAAACTAGAATAGACAAACTACTTATTTTAGTCATTAACTAAATATAAAGTTTTTAAAACCAGGGTCATTTTTAGAAATTAATTTTAAATTTTAAATCCGTGTATTAACTACCCTAACTGTAAATTGAAACCCTAATTTCAAGCCCTAACTCTAAACTCAAATTCTTACTGGAAACCCTAACATTAAAGGCACTATGATTTTTTCCTACATTTAAGACAATTCCTTGTGGTCTACATAAAATGTAATTGTAGTTCTATGCACAAAATATTGCATAGGTTTTGTTTACTGACCAACTTCAAGCTACTTTCTGACCGTCTCCTGCGCCATTTTGTGGGAGGTCTAGTTCCCTTCCTTTGGGCTGTGTCTCCTTCCCGTCAGCCGTGTTGTAGTTTTTAGCGCTTCCATATGGAGTCTATTGACAGAAGTTAGAACTGTATGCTACTTTGTATTAAAAATGGCAACATCTGTGGATGCATGCGCATGTACGAGCCAGTCTGCCCCGCAATTAGAGGATAGAGAAAAACAGCAACTTAATGACTAGAATGGGGGAATAGAATGGTGGACTTGCAGAAGGAATTGTTACCATATATGGAGATGTTTGCTGACGTCACCAATTGGAAAAACATCCCAAAATGGGCAACTTCAATACGGCTCCTTTGAAAGAAGTAGGCAGGAAGGCATTATAGTTTTATACATATCTCCTCCATGCCAACATGGTTTGATTCTAATTTTTCAGGACTTATACAGATCACAAATAGACAAGAGCTGGTACCAATTGGTTGAGAGCTTTTGGTTTTGCATAATAGGTCCCCTTTAATTATGTCTGTGAATTATCTGATTCATGTAAATGTTTGTATTCTCAGGGCATCAAATCAACCTTAGGGGAACTGCATTTATTTGGGAATTTTTGCCTGTAGTTCATAATCATTGTGAAAGACATGACGACTGATGGATTTTTTTTCTTCAATGCATTTTAAATATTAAATAAATGCGATCAAAAGTAATCTAATTTAATGGACCACAATGGAAACAAACCTTTTGGCTTTTTGTGCCATCCATTTGCCTTTTTAAAGCATTACATGGATTCAATTCTTTAAGATATCAATAAACTTCTCAATCAATCTCACAATGGAGCCTATGGGAGCCGTTCAATTCTGCCTATAGAGCCCCTAAAAAAGCACCCAAACACCTCCGTTAAGGTTTCATATACACAATGCAAGTGTATACGTAAAGTAGTACCATCCACATTTATAGTAACATTTAATATTTACGTATTTTCCTCATTTCAAGCATACGTGGCGCATTAATTCAAAAAATGCATCACATTTGCTTTTTTTTTTTTAACAAACAAATCAGACATTACTACATCTTAAGGAAGACATGTTTGTGTTTGATCTCTTTGCATATTTTGACCAGTGTGGATGTAATAAAGTGTGTCATATTTTCAATGAAATAGAATAGAACATGGACAAATAAGTGAAGCCAATATGTGATCACTTCTTCTGTTGTGTCTCCTCCAGAGGCGCATGCAGCAGATCATGACACAATGTTTCTTTGCTGCCAAATCCAAGCTAGATTGCAGACTGGGCTTCTTTGACCTGATTGGCTGTGACTTCATGGTGGACGAGGACTTCAAGGTGAGATATTTGTGTGGATATTTGACAAATTGTAGGGGTGTAATTCAATTCAGAATTTGTGGTTGCTGTTGCAATTCAGTGAAGATGTTTTTTTTTAGAACAATACGATCCGAAACGGTTTAGTGAATTTAAATTGATTCAGTAACGATTTAGATATAAAAATAAATCAAAAATAAAATTAAGTAGTGTGACTGTGAAATGAATACTGGATATTGGACACTGCAGGGGAATATCTCTATTATCCTGTTAGTTCTCTTAAGGGAAATATGTGTAAATGAATTATGGATACAAACAAACAAGTCCAATGCATTCACATCTTATTTGGATAAAGTGCAACCAACACTTCAGGTTGAATTAACAAGAGGACGCCTTTTCTGCTCACATTTTCAACATCCAATCAGTTTTCAATAAAAGTACAGTAACCAACATTATAACAGCAGATTTCCCTGCTAAATAAAGTTCCCCGACCCGGCCATACAGTATCTGTTCTCTGCCCTGGCGTCGCAGATGAAGGAAGGCGTCCCAGGTGTGCGGAGGCATGTCCTCTCATCCCTGTTGATGCTGTTGGACCTTCGCTTCCTAATATCCATTGCTTCCTTATCCATCTCTTCCATTTATTCGTTTCTGATGTAATGACTTCTCCTTGGCTACCAGCTGTTGTGTAGTTGCTTCATGTTGTTGTGTTCCAGAAGTCTGTGCATCAGCGTTACTTCACTTGTGTCCGTTGCGTTCTTTAGCTTAAAGTTGTGTTCCGGCGTTATATAATTTTCTTGTCGTTTTTATTTGTTGGGTGTTTTGCAATTGTGCGGTAGCTGAAAGTTGGATTGATTTATGATATTGTCTCGTCGCATTTGCATTTATGACCTTTCTCTTTTTGCCATTTTTGTTTTGATGATATCAGAGATTGGCAAACAGACTAACCTTTAAAGTTAAATTTAAAGTTAAAGTACCAATGATTGTCACACACACACTAGATGTGGAGAAATTATTCTCTGCATTTGATCCATCACCCTTGATCACCCCCTGGGAGGTGAGGGGAGCAGTGAGGAGCAGCGGTGCCACGCCCAGGAATCATTTTATGGTGATTTAACCCCCAATTCCAATCCCTAGTGCTGACCATTTTTATAGTTTTTGGTATGACTCGGCCGGGATTTGAACTCACAACCTACCGATCTCAGGGCGGACACTCTAACCCAGGGTAGGGAACCTATGACTCTAGAGCCAGATGTGGCTCTTTTGATGACTGCACCTGGCTCTCAGATAAATCTTAGCTGACATTGCTTAACACGGTAAGTAATGAATAATTCAGCTGGTAATCACAGTGTCAAAAATAACGTTAAAAATACAAACCATTCTCATGCATTTTCATCCATCTATCCGGTTTCTACCGCACCTGTTCAAGAAGTCTGATTAATGGTAAGAAGTATTTTATTTATTTTTGGTTAGCCTCAGAATAACAATGTTATTAAAAAGAATAAGAGACGTATTATACTCTAAAAAAGTTGATTTTTCTTAAAATGCACGCATGTAGTTGTATTCAGTGGTAAAAAAAAATGTGTATATGGCTCTCACGGAAATACTTTTATAAATATTTGGCTTGTATGGCTCTCAGCAAAAAGGTTCCCGACCCCTGCTCTAACCACTAGGCCACTGAGTAGATTAAACTTCCTCATCATTAAAAGTGTATTAAATCTACCTTTCTCAAATTCTATGTTTTCCTTTTCTAGTATCGATAAAATCGGTCGATTTTTTTCCGGAAGGCAAACTTGCTGAGCACGGATTTGAATCTCAGAAATATAAATCTATAAATCCATTTATAGTTACACCCCTAATATACAGCTATTTGCTCTTTAACAACAAGGTTTGGCTCTTGGAGATGAACTGTAATCCAGCTCTTCACATCAACTGTGAGGTGCTGAGAGAAGTCATACCCCCTGTTGTGGTGGAGACACTTGGTAGGCTGCATTCAAAATGATACATTTGCCACGTTTGATGATTTCTGCTACTCCGCTTTTCAGATGTAACTCTGGAAATCTTCCATAAGCGTCTTCTCAGGCAGCGTATCCTTCCTTTAGGCAGTCAGAGGGGCTTTGTGCTCTTGTACGATGGACCCGATAGCTCAGCTCTGACTTGCAAGAAAAGGCATCGTAGACGGAAACGGAAACAGTCGTAAAGTCACAACAAAGAGCCAACCCCGCAGCTGAGTGGGCAGAGCTTCAGATGGCAACATTGGCCCGAACAAGAACGGTCGTTCTGGAATGGAACTCAAACTGAGTATGTGCATTTTGCAGCGTCCTTCACAGGATGGAGAAGTGCTGAAACAAACACTTAGCATGCACATCTACCGTGTTGCTGACTTACACTGACCTGTGACAACAACTAACCCTCTTCTAATGCGTACTGATGTGAGGCACAAAATAGAATGCAAACATATATATTTTAAAGCAACAATATACCATAACTGATCTAAAATAACATAAGTTGGCAAGTGAATTAGATTTTGAATATCCATAAGTTTTGCCACCAAGCTACTTATTATTTAAAGAATACTAATTTGTTGTAGAAAGACTTGTGTCCACTGTGCGGGGAGTATCTTTAAATATTTCAGGAAAACATTTGAACCAAAAGTAACTACAGTCACTGTATTTAAGTGACGATTTCCATATCTGTTTTACAACACATGTAAGTTATACAGCTTAAAATTTGAAAAGAGTAGCAGCGGCCTCTAGTGCTACAAAGCAGCAATAGCATCATTGCATTTTGATACTGTACATGTGTGACTATTATTCTTACACACTGGTATTGTATTTTGAAGGAAAGCAAACATAGTTATTTCAATATTCAGTATTTAAAAATGTGAATGTAAAAAGGGTAAATTACTTTTTGGGATTCTAAATTACAGTACTGTGTTTAGAAAATAATTGTGTACTGTAGTTTCCAATATTGTCTATTCCGACAAAAGAAATTAGATTGAATCTTTAACAAATTAAAAACCTGATTCATTTCTAAATATTTTGGAAAAAAAATTAATATACAGTAATCTAATTATAACAATATAGTCATGTATTTCTGTTAGCTACTAAACTACATTGTCTAGCAGTGTCTGTATGAGTTATTCCTACATTAAATTCATCCGTAGCGTTGAAATGAAAAAAAGTATTTTGTGTTAGATATGAAGATCTTTTTTCACCAAGTACCATATCAGAAAAAACTTAGGCCCTCCAAGTACTACCATAATGACAAACATTAAATCACAGTATCATAAGAAGCCTAAATATTAATGAAAAACAAGGCAGATGTTCTATTTAACAAGTGTAATTAATATTTTTGGCTACTGTAAGATTACGCACCATTTGAACAGTAACACCATTTTGCAATATTTATTTCAGTGATTTGTTGTCACACTACAACTAGTGGTACGGGTACTAAAGTTTGACAATCACTATTCGGAATAAATTTTTGTATGTTCGTAGTGACAGTACTCTATCACTAAGAATTATTTTACGTATTGTGGTATTTTATATTGAACAAAATAATAATTATTTCAAAAGCTAAATATATGAAAAAATTGTTACATAAAATTACACAAATGCATTTTTGTCAGCTCTTAAACGAAGTACTTATCATATGATCGGACCCAGTGTCTTTTCCACTTTTCAATCACTGTCGGGTATTATACATTATGTTACGTTATGCATTATACATATGTAAATATATCCTAATTTAAGAAAAACTGAAAAATTCATATGAAATAAAATGTAGAAATGGTAACTTATCTACAAAAGTAATACAATATCATACACAAATATTTTATCATACGTTGTTTTTAAACCTCAGATCATTTTGGGAGAAAAAAATTGAAGTTTAAAATAAGATAAAAAAATCAGTCTTAGCCTTGGCTCTGAAGAGGGGGTGCAGACTGAGGCCAAGGGAAAAAAACAACAACTCATAGCCATAGAACACATCCCTCTTACATGTGTGTAAGAGGGAAACATCAAACATCAAAGAACACAGAGGACATTAAAGACATTAAAGCAGCAGATACAACCAGACACTTCTACATAGAGCTATGAATAAAAAGTAAAAGAAACATATCCACTGTGGTGGCCTTTGCGGTGTTCCACGCCATCGTCCGCTGGGGTGGAGGGAGCATGGCCAGAGACAGGAGTAGACCCAACAAAGCAACCAAGACAGCCGACTCCACTCTCGGCCAGTGTCCAGTCCGCATGGATGAGCGAGGATACGTCCAAGGTGACTGAGGTGTCCGACACCTGCTCAACCAGCCAAGACACCGCGAAGACTCTCCGTCCCAGCGCTCATTGTTGGCTCCGCAGCCCTGTCCCCTCATCCGCATCTCCTCCGGTCCCTCCAAGCCGACTCCGGTGTGGCAAAGACCCTGCAGCTGGTCTCCATGGCCAAAAGGCTCCCGGGAGGCAGATCCAGAAGTCCACAAAAAAAGCACCACAGAGGTCACGAAAGTGCCACCCCTTGTCACACAGTCCCAAAGCGTCCCGGACCAAGAGGCAAGAAAATATAATAACACATGAAAACAAGAGGGAAACACAAAAGGATGACACAAGAGCACAGAGCTCCTGCCAACAGCAGCCACTACAGCAGCGCCATCTTGGAAAAAAGATTGTGTGGTTAATATATGGCAGAAAAGAAACATAAATAGTAATTTTTCATCAATTATTTGCTCATATTTACTGTAATTTCAAGGTAAACACAATACAGTTAGTGCAGTCAAGAATATTCACTTTTGTTTTTTTAAAGTGACGTTTTTATGACTATGTCTAACTAATAACAGGAATAATAATAATAAGTGTCGAGTGTTAATCAAAAGTAAGCAACAACAAGAGGCAAGGGTTTCTTACAAAGTTGTTTTAATTGTAATAGTTTGTTTTGGGGATTGTGTAAAACTACTTAACTGATTCCCACTGGAAGGGTTATATGGACACAGGTGGAATAGCACCAGTCCTTTATTTTGGTGCGTGTAAAGGAAATGTTTGTACTTTTGTAATATGGTTAGCATTGATTTCCCCCTTAACTTTAGGTGAATAATGAAAGAGTCTTGATGACAGAATGTGCACACAAGTCTTAGTCTGCAAAGCCCTGATTGGCTGTTTACTTGACAGATCGGTAAGTGTACAGCAAACATTGTGTGGTTAAATTGGGCCGCAGTTCATAACAGTTACGCACAAAAACAAATTATGCCCCAAAATGGGGCTAACAAGTGCGTCTTGTCAAGCCCCACCATCCCCCCTCACCCTGATTGACTCTCCCACCCCCGTCTCCATTGTGGACTCCATCCGTTTCCTGGGCCCCACCATGACCCAGGACCTCAAGTGGGAGCCGACCATCAGAAGGCCCCAGCTGAGGATGTACTTCCTGCGGCAGCTGAAAAAACTGAAAGGGCCGACTGAGATGCTGGTGCAGTTCTACTCAGCAATCATCGAGTCCATCCTCAGCTCCTCCATCACCGTGTGGTTCCTCGGCACCATGACAAGCATCGACTGCAGCGCATGTTATGTACTGCTGAGAAGGTGATTGGCTCCAAACTCCCACCCCTCCAGGACCTGTTGTCCTCCAGGACCAGGATAGATAGATGGATAGATGGATAGATAGATGGATGGATAGATGGATGGATGGATGGATAGATGGATGGATGGATGGATGGATGGATGGATGGATGGATAGATAGATAGATAATACTTTATTGATTCCTTCAGGAGAGTTCCTTCAGGAAAATTAAAATTCCAGCAGCAGTGTACAGAGTTGAGATCAATTTAAAAAAAGTAAAAAGTAAATAATGGGGGTTTAAATGAAAACAAACAGAGAAATATTACAATAATAATAAAAAATAAAAAGCAACAATGGGAATAAAAATATAACAGTAAAATAAGAATATAACAAGACAAAGTAGGCAGTAGTGACCATGTTATGAAAACGTTTTGCACTGTTATTGTTTTGCATCCCCTGTTATCCTTGTACCCCCTGCTCCTGCCCCAGAGAGGAGTTGTACATTCTAATGGCGTGTGGGACAAAGGAGTTTTTGAGTCTATTAGTCCTGTACTTGGGATGAAGCAGTCTAGCACTGAACAGGCTCCTCTGGCTACTGATAACGCTATTCAGAGGGTGACTGGCATCATCCAGGATGCTCACTAGTTTGTCAAAAGTCCTCTTCTCTGCCACCGTCACCAGTGAGTCCAGTTTCATTCCGATTGTAGAACCGGCCCGCCTGATCAGTTTCTCAAGTCTGGAGCTGTCCTTAGATGTACTGCCCCCCCCAGCACACTACCATGTACAACAGAACACTGGCAACCACAGACTGGTAGTACATCCACAAGAGTTTTTTGCAGATGTTGAAGGAGTGCAGCCTCCTGAGGAAGTACAGCCTGCTCTGTCCTTTCTTGTACTGGTGGTCCGTGGTAACAGTCCAGTCCAGCTTATTGTCCACCCAAACCCCGAGGTACTTGAATGAGTCCACGGTCTGTACCTCAACTCCCTCGATCACAATAGGTTGTGACCGTGGACTTGACCTCCCAAAGTCAATGACCAGCTCCTTGGTCTTTGACGGATTGAGCTGCAGGAGGTTCGTGTGGCACCAGACAACAAAGTCCCTCACCAGGTTCCGAAACTCCTCCTCTCTGCCTCCCCTGATGCACCCGACGATGGCTGTGTCATCCGCGTACTTCTGAATGTGACACAGCTCTGAGTTGTAGCAGAAGTCAGCTGTGTACAGGAGGCATGTGGGTCGGATCACAACTGACTCTTCTGACCCTGGACACAAAATATTCTCCCCTCTCCCCTCAGGCAAGAGACTACGGTCCATCCAGACCCACACCTCCCGCCACCTGAACATTTTTTTCCCCCTCGGCCATCAGACACGTGAACAATAACAAGATCTGATAGCTCAGTTGCAACTCATGTTATTCTATTCTGTGTTATATGTCTTTTATGTTGCACGATTGCGGCAGGTAAAATTCCTAGTTTGTGGACCCGTTCTCAAACAATGGCAATAAAAACTTTTCTGATTCTGATTCTGTTGTGTCTAGTCTGTCTGTAATCTGATTATGTCTGACTGTTACTGAGCTGCAGGGGGCTCAGGGCCGGATGTGGCTTCATGTTGTGTATTTGCATTAATGTAAAACAGTGACGTGAGGTGATCTTTACACCAGGTAAAAGAAGCATAGATGCCTCTAGAGGTTTTTTTATTTATTCATTCTTTATGAACTTCATGTTCCCTAATCATTAACACAGGTTGCATTCTAAAATAACAAATAAACACAGTTCTACATGCTGGGGATGTTTTGGATAAACACTGGAGTGATGCTGATTAACTGTTTGAATAAAGACATGTCAAACAATTACTTGTCATACTGATAGATGTGCACATCAGACACATACAAACAAGTAAGGCACCCCTGTGTGTGCAATTACACAAATGGATACAGAAGCATCTGCAAAGTGGTTTAAAAACATTAAATTATCAGCATGTTAGCCAGGTACGATGCAGCTCAACACGCCAACATTAAAACGCAATTTGTAGCAACAGCCATATTTCCGAATGCAAAAGCCATCACATAATGAATATGTATATGTCCACAGAATTTTTTTTTCATATGATCAATGTACAGATTATATGTGATGCGCAAATGCATTAAAGGCTTACTGAAACCCACTACTACCCACCTTGCAGTCTGATAGTTTATATATCAATGATGAAATATTAACATTGCAATACATGGCAATACGGCCTTTTTAGTTTACTTGAAAACATTGCGTAATGATGACGTGTACGCTTGACGTCAGGGGCTGTTAGGAAATATTAGCGCTGCGCACACACACAGCTAAAAGTCGTCTGCTTTAACCGCATAATTACACAGTATTTTGGACATCTGTGTTGCTGAATCCTTTGCAATTTGTTCAATTAATATTGGAGAAGTCAAAGTAGAAAGATGGAGTTGGGAAGCTTTAGCCTTTAGCCACACAAACACACGGTGATTCCTTGTTTAAAATTCACGCAGGTGAAACTTTACTATGGATCACAGCGAACATGGATCCCAACCGAATGTCAACCAACAGGTTTCGGTGAGAAAATTGTGGGAAAAAGTCACTTCTTACCGGATATCAGCTGAGCTTGTGCCGTCCATAAAGCTGCCGTCGACTTCCCTGAGACACTGCGCGTCAACACAACCGTGGACACACCCCTTCGACTATCAGGTACTGTTAAACTCACTAAAACACTAGCAACACAATAGAAAGATAAGGGATTTTCCAGAATTATCCTAGTAAATGTGTCTAAAAACATCAGAATCCGTCCCAATGCAATCAGGGTTTTTTTTGTTTTTTTTTCCCTAGTCCGTCGCTATCAATAAACACGAACCTTTCATCCTTGCTCAAATTAATGGGGAAATTGTCGTTTTCTCGGTCCGAATAGCTGTTTTTGTTGGAGGCTCCCATTAAAAAAAATGTGAATATGTGAGGAGCATTCAACATGTGACGTCATCGTCTGTGACTTCCGGTAGAGGCAGGGCTTTTCTCTTAGCACCGAAAGTTGCGAACTTTATCGTCGATGTTCTCTAGTAAATCCTTTCAGCCAAAATATGGCGATATCGCGAAATTATCAAGTATGACACATAGAATGGACCTGCTATCCCCGTTTAAATAAGAAAATCTCATTTCAGTATGCCTTTAAAGCAACGTGTACTAAGTAACAGCATGGTTGGGAACAGACTGCAAGCTTGCATTGTGTGCGATGGGTGGTTTCTTAGTTAGTACATTTTTTTTTATGTAATTGTCCTAATGATAATCCCTGAGATGCACATTGAGTTGATGTGCCCGCCAAATATTTTATCCCGTTTTTAGAGCACCATTACAAGTCAGTGGTTGGAAGTTAGTGACGAGCTGTTTTTTTTTGGTTAGCCTACATCTTAAGATCGTTCAAACAAATTCCTGTGTCACAGCATGTAGTCCTGTTTTCCTAAATTTTGTTCTTGGATCATGTCCATGACCAGACTTCCACGTGTAGAAGATGTATATGGCAAAGGTGCATGAAAAATACAACTCACCATAACCGTCATGACCTGTCTCAACATAGCCATGTTGTAGTTGTAATAGTTTTCCTACATTTAGTGTCTATGTTGTCCACGCTTTGATCCGTCAGAGAGTACAGTACGTCCCTGTTGCTAGGAGCCCTGAGCTTACACACCAGACTCGTGTTTATTGATCAGTGTCCCCAACTGCTTCCAACACAAAACATGTCCTCTTATATATCAGTCGTGCCGTTTACTCAGCACTGGTTCAATGTTCGCTTCATGCGACTGTTTCCGTTTCTTGTTAGCCTTGCATTATCGTTACTTTTCATATTTGTTATGCTATGTTAATCTAAAGGCCTTAGTGGCCACATTCGTGGACAGCACTTTTTAGCTCTTATTTCCAAAATTGTGTACACCACTGAATAGGCGTCTTATGCCCCTTATGTGGACACTTAAATTGCTATCTGGTGGAGTCAGAAGAGTATAACTTACAATGGAATTGGGGGGAAAAAAAAAGATTTAAAATAGCATGTCACTACACCTGAAGTACACATTTGTGTACTTATGGACTAAGTAAATTATATCAAAAGATGATTTTTAGTTTTTATTGTAATTTGGGTCCAATAAGCCCAAATAGCAAAGAGAAATATAAAAAAACATGTAAACCAACAGCTTGGGTCTTAAGAGGTTAAACTTAGCCTTGGGCTTTCTGTGCGCTTCTGAGCAGCGTGACCTCGTTGGTATTTTGCCTTACTATTGGAGTAAATACTTGTCTTACCTGCAAGCTGCCTGCTGTCTTTCGCATCTTGGAATCACAAACACATGATGCCAGAACACAACAATAACGCCGATTCAGTGGTAGCCCTGGTCTTTTTTCTGTGCGATGAGATGGTCCTATCTTGGTGTGATGGGAGACAAGGACACCCGCAGTGTGTGTCTTATTTCCAGCCTACTCCGTAATTTTGTCTTTGTTGCTGCCACTGCACAAAAGTGCTCCTGTGACAATGTCAGGATATTTTGGCAGAGTTGTTACCTCAAACATCTGTTTAAAGCAGGTATGTCGAACTCATTTTAGCTCATGGGCCGCATTGGAGGAAAATCTCTTCCTACATGGGCCGTAATGGTAAAATCATGGCATGATAACTTAAAAATAAAGACAACTCCAGGTTGTTTTCTTTGTTTTACTTTGGCCAAAGGTAGAACAAACACATTATGAAAACATACAAATCATAAATAATCCTCTGGACAAAACACTTCAAGTTTGTCGAAATTTCTGAGGACATCTGTGCAGCTTCAAAAACACAATGAGCTTAGTCTTCTTCTCAGTGTAACTACAAAGCCGGGATTAAACTTTAAATCACAGTCTTTCTTGGATTGAACAAAAAATACAGCATGTAAATTCTTCTCGGTATCAAATACCTTCTTTGTCATGACAACATATCAATCCAGTGCTAGGTCAACAGTTGCCTGGATTTCGAACTACCTCACCGACAGGCCACAGTACATCAGACTGAAGGACATCACGTCTGACACTGTGATCAGCAGCACCAGAGCACCGCAGGGAACGGTAGTGGCCCCTCTTCTCTTCACCCTGTACACCGCTGACTTTTGCTACAACTCAGAGCTGTGTCATATCCAGAAGTACGCGGATGACACAGCCATCGTCGGGTGCATCAGGGGAGGCAGAGAGGAGGAGTTTCGGAACCTGGTGAGGGACTTTGTTGTCTGGTGCCACACGAACCTCCTGCAGCTCAATCCGTCAAAGACCAAGGAGCTGGTCATTGACTTTGGGAGGTCGAGTCCACGGTCACAACCTATTGTGATCGAGGGAGTTGAGGTACAGACCGTGGACTCATTCAAGTACCTCGGGGTTTGGGTGGACACTAAGCTGGACTGGACTGTTAACACGGACCACCAGTACAAGAAAAGACAGAGCTGTACTTCCTCAGGAGACTGCACTCATTTGTAAAAAACTCCTGTGGATGTACTACCAGTCTGTGGTTGCCAGTGTTCTGTTCTACATGGTAGTGTGCTGGGAGGGCAGTACATCTAAGAAGGACAGCTCCAGACTTGAGAAACTGATCAGGCGGGCCGGTTCTACAATCGGAATGAAACTGGACTCACTGGTGACGGTGGCAGAGAAGAGGACTGTTGACAAACTAGTGAGCATCCTGGATGATGCCAGTCACCCTCTGCATAGCGTTATCAGTAGCCAGAGGAGCCTGTTCAGTGCTAGACTGCTTCATCCCAAGTGCAGGACTAATAGACTCAAAAACTCCTTTGTCCCACACGCCATTAGACTGTACAACTCCTCTCTGGGGAGGGGGGCAGGGGGTACAAGGATGACAGGGGATGCAAAACAATAACAGTGCAATACGTTTTCATAACATGGTCACTACTGCCCACTTTGTCTTGTTATATTCTTATTTTACTGTTATATTTTTATTCCCATTGTTGCTTTTTATTTGTTATTCTCATTGTAATACATCTCTATTTTGTTTCCATTTAAACCCCCATTATTTACTTTTTACTTGTATTTAAATTGATCTCAACTCTGTACACTGCTGCTGGAATTTTAATTTTCCTGAAGGAATCAATAAAGTATTATCTATCTATCTATCTATCTAACAAAACTTAAATGGAGGTAAAAATCATCCAAAAGGGTAAAGTTCAATTTTTTCGTGTTTGACAGAGACATTTTGGGGCAACTAGAGTTGCCAAATGACGGTGTATTTATACAGGCTAGTAAGGTAAATTGTTGTACCAGACAAGTTTCGGCTACCTTGCTTCTGCAGCCTTCATCAGAGGTGTCATGTGATGTTAGCGTGACGTTGTCTGTGACTTGTTATATGGATTGTACCATCCCACCTGAAGTGGTGGGATGGCAGCGTCCCCTAGTGTGCGCCGGGGGTAGGGCGGGGCGCCCCCTGTCGTCTGGATGTCTACCAAACGGATAGTTGGTATGCTCCTTCATCCCTGTTGACAGTCTTTGATGTGACACCTCTGGTGAAGGCTGCAGAAGCAAGGTAGCCGAAACTTGTCAGGTACAACACTTTACCTTACTAGCCGGTATAAAGCAACCATTTATAAATACACGTCAGTAGGCTAAATGAACCTCTTCAACATAAATGACGATGTGTTCGAAGCAGAGGACATAAAACGGCAGTTTCATGTTTGTCGAGAAAGAAGAGCCTTAGTCCACCTCTACTGTGCACCTCTTGCTTGTTTGCTTGCCTAACAGAATAGCTATTTTAACATCTAGTGGACACATTTAGAACAGCAGTTTCATTCATAAAAAAAAGCAGCTCATTTAAATTCTTGTCAAACTCATCATACAGGCCAGAAAAACCTGTTCACGGGCCTGATCTGGACCGCGGGCCAGACGTTTAACACCCTAGTTTAAAAACACCGCCATTTGCGATTCCCAGCAGCTCATCACCTTTTTACACAGACCCGCCCGATTCATTCGGTTTATTCACAAACAAATTGTAGCAAATGCCCCACAAATTGCAGAAGGTCAAA
Organism: Nerophis ophidion; assembly: GCF_033978795.1. Classification (NCBI taxonomy): domain Eukaryota; kingdom Metazoa; phylum Chordata; class Actinopteri; order Syngnathiformes; family Syngnathidae; genus Nerophis; species Nerophis ophidion. The sequence continues at coordinate 38,909,523 of NC_084616.1, read as the reverse complement.
TTGTTTGCCCTCTTCCTTCTTAATCCTCAATGTGTAGTAACTCAGTGGATAAAATGTTGACATTGATTGCACAAAATCCTTAAAACTGCCAAAAATGTACCAGGATTGAGACCTGGATTACTTTTGTACAAACCGCGTTTCCATATAAGTTGGGAAATTGTTTTAGATGTAAATATAAACGGAATACAATGATTTGCAAATAATTTTCAAACCATATTCAGTTGAATATGCTACAAAGACAAAAATATTTGATGTTAAAACTGATATTGCAGCCGCAACATTAGTACGGCCACAACGACAACTCTTGCTGACCTACTGCCCTCGGTAATGGCACCATTCCCAAAGTATGTGGGCTCTATTGATAACCTCACTAACAACTTTAACGACGCCCTGTGCGAAACCATTGATAATATAGTACCGCTAAAGTTAAAAAAGGCTCCAAAAAAGCATACCCCGTGGTTTACAGAAGAAACTAGAGCTCAGAAATTATTATGTAGAAAGCTGGAACGCAAATGGCGCACGACTAAACTTGAGGTGCACCACCAAGCATGGAGTGATAGTTTAATAACTTATAAACGCATGCTTACCTTAGCTAAAGCTAAATATTACTCAAATCTCATCCACCGTAATAAAAACGATCCTAAATTTTTGTTTAGTACGGTAGCATCGCTAACCCAACAAGGGACTCCTTCCAGTAGCTCCACCCACTCAGCTGATGACTTCCCTTTATTTCAAAAATCCTCCAAAAAACTGTTGCAGAGCAGCTAAATGAACACTTAGCGTCTAACAATCTATGTGAAACCTTTCAATCGGGTTTCAGGGCAATTCACTCTACGGAAACAGCCCTCGCAAAAATGACTAATGATCTATTGCTAACGATGGATTCTGATGCGTCATCTATATTGCTGCTCCTCGATCTTAGCGCTGTTTTCGGTGCTGTTGATCAAAATAATTTATTAGAGCGTATCAAAACATGAATTGGTATGTCAGACTTAGCCCTGTCTTGGTTTAACTCTTATCTTACTGACAGGATGCAGTTCGTCTCCCATAACAATGTGACCTCGGACTATGTTAAGGTAACGTGTGGAGTTCTCCAGGGTTCGGTCCTTGGCCCTGCACTCTGCAGCATATACATGCTGCCGCTAGGTGACATCATACACAAATATGGTGTTAAGCTTTCACTGTTATGCTGATGACACCCAACTCTACATGCCCCTAAAGCTGACCAACACGCCGGATTGTAGTCAGTTGGAGGCGTGTCTTAGTGAAATTAAACAATTAAAGTAAACAAATTAAACAACTAACTTTTTGCAACTCAACGCCAAAAAAACGGAAAATGCTGATTATCGGTCCTGCTAGACACAGACGTCTATTTAAGAATACAACTTTAACATTTGACAACCAAACAATTACACAAGGCGACTCTGTAAAGAATCTGGGTATTATCTTTGACCAAACTCTCTCCTTTGAGCCACACATTAAAAGCGTTACTAAAACGGCCTTCTTTCATCTCCGTAATATCGCTCAAATTCGCTCCATTTTGTCCACTAAAGACGCTGAGATCATTATCCATGCGTTTGTTACGTCTCGCCTCGATTACGGTAAAATATTATTTTCGGGTCTCCCCATGTCTAGCATTTAAAGTATACAGTTTGTACAGAATGCGGCTGCTAGACTTTTGACAAGAACAAGAAAGTTTGATCACATTACGCCTGTACTGGCTCACCTGCACTGGCTTCCTGTGCACTTAAGATGTGACTTAAAGTTTTACTACTTACGTATAAAATACTACACGGTCTGGCTCAATCCTATCTTGCCGATTGTAATGTACCATATGTCCCGGCAAGAAATCTGCGTTCAAAGGACTCCGGCTTATTAGTAATTGCCAAAGCCCAAAAAAAGTCCGCGGGCTATAGAGCGTTTTCCATTCTGGCTCCAGTACTCTGGAATGCCCTCCCGGTAACAGTTCGAGATGCCACCTCAGTAGAAGCATTTAAGTCTCACCTTAAAACTCATTTGTATACTCTAGCCTTTAAATAACATTTTTAGACCAGTTGATCTGCCGTTTCTTTTCTTTTTCTCCTATGTCCCACTCTCCCTTGTGGAGGGGGTCCGGTCCGATGGCCAAGGATGAAGTACTAGCTGTCCAGACTCGGGACCCAGGATGGACCGCTCGTCCAGAGTCGGGACCCAGGATGGACCGTTCGCCTGTGTATCGACTTGGGACATCTCTGCACTGCTGATCCGCCTCCGCTTGGGATGGTTTCCTGCTGGCTCCGCTGTGGAAAGGGACTCTCGGTGCTGTGTTGAATCTGCTTTAGACTGGACTTTCGCGGCTGTGTTGGATCCACTATGGATTGAACTTTCACATTATCATGTTAGACCCGCTCGACATCCATTGCTTTCGGTCCCCTGGGCGGGGGGGTTGCCCACATATGTGGTCCTCTCCAAGGTTCTCACAGTCATCATTGTCACCGACGTCCCACTGGGTGTGAGTTTCCTTGCCCTTATGTGGGCCTACCGACGATGTCGTAGTGCTTTGTGTTGTAGTTTGTGCAGCCCTTTGAGACACTAGTCATTTGGGGCTATATAAGTAAACATTGATTGATTGATTGATTGATAATCAAGGGGAGTCATGAGAGCAGGTCCGGTCCCCACCACTTCTTTAATGTTCTCTCCTTTACACCTTCTTCAACAACCCACGTTTATAGACCTCTTACGTCACTGCCCTATGGCAACTCTGGAGGGACAAAACTCCTCCTCCTTACCTAACATTCTCTGGTAACTTAGGACACACTAAACTGTTTGTTACTTACTTCCCCCCCTCAATTAGAAACGTCCTCGTTTCGTCACAAACATAACAGGTAACAAACAAGGGGAAATAGAGCAGAGAAAAAAAAATTCACCATTTTAATGCACACAACAATTTAACAATATGTTTAACTGATCCACACCGTATTGCATAGGCTAGCACACTGGCCCCTCTAAACATGCAAAAACTTGCAGATGCGAAGGAGGTCGCTCCAATCGCCCCCTGTGAGATACGAACCCCGTTTCCATATCAGTTGGGAAATTATGTTGGATGTAAATATAAACGGAATACAATAATTTTCAAATCCTTTTCAACCCAAATTCAGTTGAATGCACTACAAATACAAGATATTTAATGTCCAAACTCATAAACTAATTTTTTTTTTGCAAATAATAATTAACTTAGAATGTCATGGCTGCGACACGTGCCAAAGTAGTTGGGAAAGGGCATGTTCACCACTGTGTTACATCACCTTTTCTTTTAACAACACTCAATAAACCTTTGGGAACTGAGGAAACTAATTGTTGAAGCTTTGAAAGTGGAATTCTTTCCCATTCTTGTTTTATGTAGAGCTTTAGTCGTTCAACAGTCCGGGGTACCCGCTGTCGTATTTTATGCTTCATAATGCGCCACACATTTTCGATGGGAGAAAGGTCTGGACTGCCAGCGGGCCAGGAAAGTACCCGCACTCTTTTACTACGAAAGCATGCTGTTGTAACACGTACCTTGGCATTGTCTTGCTGAAATAAGCAGGGGCGTACATAATATCGTTGCTTGGATGACAACATATGTTGCTCCAAAACCTGTATGGACCATTCAGCATTAATGGTGCCTTCACAGATGTGTAAGTTACCCATGCCTTGGCCACTAATACACCCCCACACCATCACAGATGCTAGCTTTTGAACTTCGCACCTATAACAATCCGGATGGTTATTTTCCTCTTTGTTCCGGAGGGCACCACGTCCACAGTTTCTCAATATAATTCGAAATGTGGACTCATCAGACCACAGAACACTTTTCCACTTTGCATCAGTCCATCTTAGATGAGCTTGGGCCCAGCAAAGCCAGCGGTGTTCTTTGCTGTTGTTGATAAATGGGTTTTGCTTTGCATAGCAGAGTTTTAACTTGCACTTACAGATCTAGCAACCAACTGTAGTTACTGACAGTGGTTTTATGAAGTGTTCCTGAGCCCATTTGGTAATATCCTTTATAAACTGATATCTGTTTTTGATGCAGTACCACCTGAGGGATCAACGGTCCATAATATCATCGCTTACGTGCAGTGATTTCTCCAGATTCTCTGAACTTTTTGATGATTTTTACGGACCGTAGATGATAAATTCCCCAAATTCCTTGCAATAGCTTGTTGAGAAACGTTGTTCTAAAACTGTTTAACAATTTGCTTACAAATTGATGACCCTCGTCCCATCCTTGTTTATGAATTACTTAGCATTTCATGGAAGCTGCTTTTATACCCAATCATGGCCCCCACCTGTTCCCAGTTAGCCTGCACACCTATGGGATGTTCCAAATAAGTGTTTGATGACAATTTCTCAACTTTGTCAGTATTTATTGCCACCTTTCCCAACGTCTTTGTCCCGTGTTGCTGGCATCAAATTCTAAAGTTAATGTATATTTGTAAAAAAAAAATGTTTATCAGTTTGAACATCAAATATGTTGTCTTTGTAGCATATTCAACTGAATATGGGTTTAAAGTGATTTGCAAATCATTGTATTCCGTTTATATTTACATCTAACACAATTTCCCAACTCATATGGAAACGGGTTTTGTAGTCCGATTGTGCGCAGGAGGTTACCCGAGTCCCCCCTCCACTGCGAGACTGTCCGATTGTGCGCAGGAGGTCACCCCTGTGACCCCTTGCGGGATAGTCCGATTATGACGCTTCATCATGCCATCAGACCGTTTTTTTTTTTGTATTTCAAGTAACTGGCAGAGTGTCTGGAAGGGGAAACACCATGAGAACTTCTGGGCCAGTAGTAAGATTGCCAGTAACGCCTCCATAACCGGCCGGCTCCCGTCCGCAGCAAACACCTCCAAGCTCTCCCCCAGAGCACGCACACGCGCCGACAGGGGCGCCGCTAGGGATTTTGGGCCCCATGAAAAGAAACTTTACAGGGCCCCCAACACATCATTTCATACAATTTCATAATCATTCGGGGCCTTTCGGGGCCCCCCTCCATCATGGGCCCCTAGAATCCGTCTCCTTTACCCCCCTTTTCAACGCCCCTGCACGCCGATAGGCTGGCCCCGAAGCGGTCCATCAATTGTCTCTGTCCAAAAGCTGCCCCCAGTCTCTCTTCAACTGCAGGATAGTCTTATTTAGTCCCATCCGGAAGGCCGTCCCACAGCAGAAAAGTTGACTTACTGAGACGAGTCGAGAGACTTCTCACCAGCTCCTCATTGCAGCTGAGGCCGGCTCCTGCCGTCGCACTAACGGCTACTTCCAACTGCCTCGCACCAGCTGAGAAACTGTGGCTCCTGTCGCCAGTGAAGGGAGCCGTTAAAAAAAGTCAATTTTTGACATTTATGCCATGTGAGTTTCTGTCAAACAGCGCCTTGCCGGGCTTTAAAGGGTCTTCGTCACCACACCACGTGTCCGCAACATAGCCAGGAAGACTAGCAACTAACTATACACGTGCAGCTAACTGGAAACTCACGAGTCCCATGTAACGCTTTCTTCTTTTTTTCAACACAGCAGTTAAAATCCCACCGCTGCCACCAATGTAGCCGAGTGTCCTGGGTTCACATATTCTGTGTACTTATGTAATAATATAATAAAGGGGAGTCATGAGAGCAGGTCTGGTCTCCACCACTTCTTTAATGTTCTCTCTGTTACACCTTCTTCAACAACCCACCTTTATAGACCTCTTACGTCACAGCCCTATGGCAACTCTGGAGGGACAAAACTCCTCCTCCTTCCCTAACATTCTCTGGTAACTTGGGACAACCTGAACTGTTTATTACAATCTCAAAAATATATTTACAAATACATGTTTATTTATACATATTCTTGATTTATTTGTGTGGCGAGGCAGAGCCGACAGCGGGCCAGGGCAAACGGTGGTCCTGCCCAAGATGGCGGCCAGGAGGCAGAGCATGCAGCAGAGCGGAGAGGCGGGCGGGGCACAGCTGGATCGACACTACAGCATCAGAGTCAGGTGCGTACACAACACACCTGGGCTCAATCCCTGCATCTTCTGCTGCCGCATAAAAGGGGAGAGGGAGGAGCAAGCATAGCAGAGGTAGGCCAGAAGACAACGGACAACGACCACAAGAGCGACGAGATTGACCCTGAGCAAGATGAGCCCCCGCAGCAGACACAGCCACCGGCCACCGAAAGGTGCGCCGCGACAAGCTGAAAGAGCCGGCGAGCTACAAATTGGCGCGACCGACTGTCAAGACGAGATGTTTATTGAAATAATAAACTTGAGTCAAACCTGCTACGATGCGTCTTGTATCGATTGTCACCACAACCCACACGATGACGGCTGGAGTCCTGTCACAATTTGTTTGTCAAATTTTTATATTTATACATTTTATTTGTATATATTTTCAAATCCCAAAAATATATTTACAAATACACGTTTATTTATACAAATTATTTATTTATTAGTATATCACATTTGTATTTGTATATTTAATAATATACTGTATGCATATGTATTGATATCAAATTGATATATATATAAGTTGATGTGAGACAATTATATTTCTGAATAACGAGAACAACAGCGCAAAGCAAGTATGACGTCATGCTCGCTGCAGCTCTCTTTGTCAGGGACATCGAGGGACAGAAGTAAAGTCTCTGAACACAAGTACATTTTATAATAACAGAAGAAGATACTAGATTTGTTGCTAGCTGCTAAAATTTAAAAAAGTCATTAAAAGTCAAATGTAAACATTTGAAAAAATCTCAACGAAGTACAATGTAAAAAAAGCACCAACGATTTAAATTATAGCAAAACGTAAAAAATGTGTTAATGTTAATTAACAATAACAGACTTGTTTTAAATGTATATGTAAATTTTTTAGCCTTTTCAAAGACAATAGTATCGTGTCGTGTATTATACAAATTACTCGATGTCACGTGACCATGCCAATACATAACCACAACCCAACCACCACAGGTATCTTGACAGAATACGAAGCGCCCAAGCCTTTTGACGGAGTCCAAAGGTATTTATGTACGACTACCATGAACAACTTCATGTATGAGCAACACTGGTGTATTATCTGGACCTTTTTAGAAGCAAAGTGGTGACATTAGCCCTTACCTCTCTGACTATCTTCCTCCTTTTGGTCATGGAGAAAGCTGGGGTTTCACCAGTCCAAGTCCAGCTGACCTTGTAATGGTGAACAGGGACATCGAGGTCTCCTCGCATGCACCACTGGAGTTGGACCTGTACAGCACTGCTCGCAGTGAACATCATGTTGGTCACTCTCAACTCAGTCGGGGCTGGAGGGCGGGTCGGGTCTGAATAAAAAGATACACATTTCGTGATGGTAATGCCTAACAGCAAAGGAATGCAAGGGTACGCGAATACTTTGGATTTTGGCTGGGGCAAAGGCAATAGGGCTCAAGCACTCATTCTGAATTTTTTTTTCGGAAAAAAAAAAGTTTCAGTAGTAACAGCAGTGATTAAACGCATTGTGTTTTGGTATATCCATCCATCCATTTCCTACCGCTTATTCCCTTTTTTGGGGGTCGCAGGGGGCGCTGGTGCCTATCTCAGCTACAATCGGGGGGAAGGCGGCGTACACCCTGGACAAGTCGCCACCTCATCACAGGGCCAACACAGATAGACAGACAACATTCACACTCACGTATATATAAAATAGCAATAATTATGAGGTTTATGAATTTCTTTAGGGCAGCACGGTGGCAGAGGGGTTAGTGCGTCTGCCTCACATTACGAAGGTCCTGAGTAGTCCTGGGTTTAATTCCGGGCTCAGGATCTTTCTGTGGGGAGTTTGCAAGACCTCCCCATGACTACGTGGGTTCCCTCCGGGTACTCCGGCTTCCTCCCACCTCCAAAGACATGCACCTTGGATAGGTTGATTGGCAACACTAACTTGGCCCTAGTGTGTGAATGTGAGTGTGAATGTTGTCTGTTTATCTCTGTTGGCCTTGCGATGAAGTGGCGACTTGTCCAGGGTGTACTCTGCCTTCCGCCCGATTGTAGCTGAGATAAGCACCAGCGGCCTGCGCGACCCCAAAGGGAATAAGCGATATAAAATAGATGGATGGATGAATTTCTTTAAAAGGCATTACTCTGGCTGTTCGTTACTGGCTGTCATTTAGGTAATGTAAGAAAGACAGTGTTACGATTACGCCGCACATAGCGGTAGTTGTGACCCCAAAATGCGAATATAGTAGACAACGTACAGACACAAAGAACAGGTGACGTGAGAGCTTTAAGCTGGCGTGGCGCCGGAACAGGTGGCGTTGGAGCTTTGCCTTGACAATGAGCAGGAACTGGTGGTGCTATAGCCTTGTTTTGGCAAAAAGCAGGAATAGGTGGCACCAACATGTCTTGGAGGGAGAGCCTTGAGCAGCAGGGGTGCTGGAACTCACGGGAGTTGAGCTTTAGGTAGCTCTGGTATCGGTTCTGGCACTTGAATGAGCCTGTGCACGCTTGAAAAAGGCTAGCTGGTGCTTTAGTCCGAGGGATAGAGTCTATGTAGCCCACGTCACAACGTGGGCAACTGGTCACGCGTTTCAGCTACTCAAGCTTCCATGCACGCGCCCTTGCGAGTGCCTGGGCTGCTGACTTTGATTGATTGATTGAACCTTTTATTAGTAGATTGCACAGCTCAGTACAAATTCTGTACAATTGACCACTAAATGATAACACCCGAATAAGTTTTTCAAATTGTTTAAGTCGGGGTCCACGTAAATCAATTCATGACACGGACTCGGTCAAGCCTGGACCGCACTAAGTGGCAACGTAAGCCATTAATTGAAAGGTAAGTTGTGTAATGTGATTACCATACTCAGGCAAGGGGGGTTCAGATGTTCACACCTGTGTCTGCAGTTGTGGAGGTCAGCGTGGAGAAGACCCTAAGGTTGGCTTTTGCACACCAAAAGGACGTGTAAGATAGGATGCACTGGAAGGCACTGAGTCTGTTAGGACCAGACCGCCATCTAGGACCTACATCTTCATCTCAAGTTCCACCTGCGAGTAGCACTGACTTTCTACCTCCATCACCCTCAAAACCCTCCAATTCCACTCTCACTGCTCCGCGGAATTGAATGTGGTCCGCGCAAGGTCACTTCGTGGCTGGATCATTCTATTAGCAGCAGCTGTGACCCGAAGATGCAGACACAGAAGACGACGTGCGAATACTATCTTTGATAACTAATACTCAACACTAATGCATCAGGGAAGTGTGGTTAAGAAGGAGCTGAGCTGGAAGGCAAAACTCTCAATTTACCAGTCAGTCCATGTTCACATCCTCACCTATGGTCATGAGCTTTGGGTTATGAGTGAAAGGACAAGATCACGGGTACACGAAATGAGTTTCCTCGGCTTGGTGGCGGGGCTCTCCCTTAAAGATAGGGTGAGAAGCTCTGTCATCCGGGAGGAGCTCAAAGTAAAGCCGCTGCTCCTCCACATCGAGAGGAGCCAGATGAGGTGGTTTAGGCATCTGGTCAGGATGCCACCCAAACGCCTCTCTGGGGAGGTGTTTAGGGCACGTCTGACTGGTAGGAGGCCACAGGGAAGAACAAGCCAGTGGCTGGGGAGAGGGAAGTCGGGCTTCCCTGCTTGGGCTGCCGCCCCCATGACCCAATCTCGGATAAGTGGAAGAAGATGGATGGATGGATGGATGGATGGATGGATGGATGGATGGATGGATGGATGAATGGATGGATGGATGGATGGAAGAGTTACTATCTAACTCTTCATCCTCCTCCTCCAAAGGTGGTACGGGAGACTTAAATGAAGCCCAGTTGTATTTGTTCTCTTCAATATATTCAAAGTAGCCCCTTCCATGTTCCTCCCGGATGGATGGATGGATGGATGGATGGATGGATGGATGGATGGAAGAATAATGTGGCAGGGAAGTGCACAGGATGAACAGAAGCTTGAAAAATCATAAAACAAACATTACAATACAGCTCATATAATGTACACAAAATTAACCTCCATACAACTATTTATGGCATGGGAGGACACAATGAAACAGTACATACTACAAGTAGAGAAATGTGTTAAACATACTTTAGAAATGTTTGCTCTGTATTTTGTGTAGCTAGCATAGCAATATTATGTAAGACAATAGCCTCACCATCTTCCGGAAAAATAGAGAATGATTTTCCTAAAAACTACTTTTAATTGGACCAGTGTTTGGCCATGTAAGTAATGTAATCCGTTATTACGTTCGCGATGTCGCACGTAGCGTGGATGATAGCCTTTTGCCTCTATTGTTTACAACTGGAAGCAGTTGTGCAACAGAGTTACTTACATGATATAGAATAGAAAAATGTTTTATTGTCAATATATATATATATATGTATATATATATATATATATATATATATACATATATATATATAGAATAATATAAATATATATATATATATATATATATATATATATATATATATATATATATATATATATATATATATATATAGTATAATCACAACGCCTCCTTTAGAAACCAGACTTTGCGGAATTCTACAGAACTCAGCAAACACATTTGGAACCTCAAAGACAATAATGTTGAATATTCAATAACATGGCAAATTCTTGCATCCAGCACACCTTACAACAGTGGTAATAAAAGATGCAACCTATGCTTAAAAGAGAAACTGTTTATTATATATCATCCAGATCTATCATCCCTCAACAAGCGCAGTGAAATCATTTCAACATGCCGCCACAGACGGAAACACCTCCTAGGTAACACATGAGCCAATCACCACACCCTACGCCTGCTTGTACCCACCCACTCTATGCCCTATATAAACCATTGTATGTGAATGCTTCCATTAAAATCTCCTGATGATTGAGGGAACCCCTCATGAAACAGTTCTGTAGAGATGAAGTAGTCTTGTGATTTTTTCCCACACCTACATATTGCGCTCTACCACGGTATCGATCACTATTCTCTGGATAATCCAATCAAGACACACATATATATATATATATATATATATATATATATATATATATATATATATATATATATATATATATATAATTTTATTTTTGCCTTTTGTATATATATATATATATATATATATATATATATATATATACAGGTGCTGCTCATATTATTAGAATATCATGAAAAAGTTGATTTATTTCAGTAATTATATTCAGAACGTCAAACTTACATATTATATCAATTCATTACACACATAGTGATATATTTGAAATGTTTATTTCTTTAAATTTTGATGATTAGTACTGACAATTACTGAAAATCCCAAATTCAGTATATCAGAAAATTAGAATATTAGTTATGACTAGTACCAAAAAATAATTTTTAGAAATTAGGGCCAACTGAAAAGTATGCACATGGAAAGTTTCAGCATGTACGGCAATCAATACTTAGTTGCAGCTCCTTTTGCCTGAATTGCTGCAGCAATACGGCGCGGCATGGAGTCGACCAGTCTGTTGCACTCCTCAGGTGTTATGAGAGCCCAGGTTGCTTTAATAGTGGCCTTCAGCTCTTCAGCATTGTTGGGTCTGGCATCTCGCATCTTCCGCTTCACAATACCCCATAGGTTTTCTATGGGGTTAAGGTCAGGTGAGTTTGCAGGCCAATCAAGAACAGCGATACCATGGTCCTTAAACCAGGTACTGGTAGATTTGGCACTGTGTGCAGGTGCTAAGTCATGTTGGAAAATGAAATCTTCACCTCCATAAAATTGGTCCGCGGCAGGCAGCATAAAGTGTTCTAAAACTTCCTGGTAGACTGCTGCATTGACCCTAGACCTCAGGAAACACAGTGGACCAACTCCAGCAGATGACATGGCACCCCAGACCATTACCGATTGTGGAAATTTGACACTGGACTTCAGGCAATATGGATTCTCTGCCTCTCCTGTCTTCCTTCAGACTCTGGGACCTTGATTTCCAAAGGATATACAAAATTTACTTTCATCTGAAAACATAACTTTGGACCACTCAGCAGCAGTCCAGTCCTTTTTGTCTTGAGCCCAGGCGAGATGCTTTTGACGTTGTCTCTTATTCAAAAGTGGCTTTAAACAAGGAATGCGACAGCTGAAGCCCATATCTTGCATACGTCGGTGCGTGGTGGTCCTTGAAGCACTGACTCCAGCTGCAGTCCACTCTTTGTGGATCTCCCCCACATTTTTGAATCGGTTTTGTTTGACAATCCTCTCCAGGGCGCAGTTATCCCTCTTGCTTGTAAACGTTTTTCTACCACATCTTTGTCTTCCCTTCGCCTCTCTATTAATGTGCTTGGACACAGAGCTCTGGGAACATCCAACCTCTTTGGGAATGACCTTTTGTGTCTTGCCCTCCTTCTTTAAAGTATCAATGGTCATCTTTTGGACAGTTGTCAAGTCAGCAGTCTTCCCCATGATTGTGTGTCATACAGAATCAAAACGAGAGATCATTTAAAGGCTTTTCCAGGTGTTTTGAGTTATTTAGCTAATTAGAGTGTGGCACCAGGTGTCTTCAATATCTGACCTTTTCACCATATTCTAATTTTCTGAGATGTTGAATTTAGGATTTTCATTGGTTGTCAGCTATAATCATCTCTTTTTTGGCAAAAAACACTTGAAATGTATCAGTCTGTTTGGAATGAATGTATACATTCTACAAGTTTGACTTTCTAAATGGAATTAATGAAATAAATCAACTTTTTCATGATATTCTAATAATATGACCAGCACCTGTATATATATATATATATATATATATATATATATATATATATATATATATATATATATATATATATATATATATATATATGTATATGTATATGTATATGTATATATATATATATATATATATATATATACAGTATATGTATATATATATATATATATATATATATATATATACAGTATATATATATATATATATATATATATATATATATATATATATATACTGTATATATATATATATATATATATATATATATATATATATATATATATATATATATATATATATATATATATACACATATACATATATATATATTGACCCCGCAGAAAACACTCACTTCCAGCAGTCCTGTGGTGCCTTTAGTGGTGAGTGAGTGATGTAGACACTGCTTGACTGTTTTGGTTTATTAGTGAACTGCTGTAAGACTGGCAGTGACTAAGACATTACTTGACACTTTGGCTATTTCCATTATATACTGTAACAGCACATTATTAGCAACATTTTTTATTTTTTATAACTCAATTTAAACTTCAATTGACATTAGATCAGCCTTGTTGTTGTTCATGATATTTGTATCATAATAACGTATTCCATGTGTTTTTTGTTTTCCTTGCACATCTAAGGTAAATACTAAATTTTTGCATGTGGACTATTTTGAGCCACAAGACTTGTTTTTTTGTTGTTGTTTTTTGCATATCAGTGCTTGATGCTTAAATACAATACAATACCCAATATACCTATTTGTTAAGTGGTTAATTGAACATGTATTTTTAATCTGAGGTGTAGTACCTTGATGCAAATCAGAGAAATGAGAATATGATCATTTACATGCTAGGAGCAAAAGAGGGCCCTATATATTATTGTCATGTTTGAAAGTAAGCACACTCTCCCCACAGCCGCGCAACCTGAATCTGGATAGGTTTCATTTTCGGGGAAAAAATATTAACCTTATGTTATGAAAAAAACTTTACTCAAAATGATACCATAATAGCTAAATGAAAGGTAACACAACTACAGACTTAACCAATGTGAACATTCAGAATGTTCAGCGTGCACATCGTCCCGTCGCGCTTCACAGAATTCTAACTATAAAGATGATAGTCATACTGACTTAAGTCTTTGCATCTGTAGAATGGATAATTTAAAAAAAAAAGGCACTGTGCGTCGCTACCGCATTAGTCTGCCGCCAGCCACAACAGGAGCAGCTGATTGTTTGCACCTGCACTGATTGGAGTAGCGGCAGTCAATCCAGAGGGCCCTTAAAATCAGCTGACACGTCATCTTTAAACAGTGGGAAGTGGGTTACACTGGAATTGCTATTGCGACTTTCAGAACAGCAGTTTCTTTCATTAAAAAATTGCAGCTAATTTTTATACTTAGAAGGCTCATTTTTCAGGATTCGGCCTGCAGGCCGTACGTTTGACATCCCTGCATTAGACGATAACGTATAATAGACTGTCTGGAACAATTTGTTGACAGTCGAGTAGCAAAATAACCTATTGACATTTAGAAGGTTCCTGACCTCTGCTGGAGCATATGTGTCGACTCGGAGTGGTGAAACCTCTGGTTCCGTGCATGTTGACAGCTGAAACTCTGAACTGGTACCAACGGCCTGGTCGAATATCAGAAAGTCGGGCTCTCTGCTCTGTGGTCTATGGAATATAAGGTGACGTAATGGGTGAAAAAAACAACAACAGGAAAACTGTAAATCTACACTTTAACCACTACAGTAGCACACTTACATTTGAAACTATTTGCCATGGCGTAGCAGCATCTTCACTGGGTTGGATGCCAAAGTTCCACCTTTTCTGCAGGATGTAGACTACAGGCTCAGCAGACATGTTGAATCTGGGGGTCCAATGCACCTCGAGTTGGCCGGGGAACACCTCCTCAAATCCAAGCTGCTTCCTTGGCTTTGAAGGAACCCCTGGGAGAGGATTGTGAACCATTTGTGTATGTAACGCATTCAAAAGAAGATATATATATATATATATGTATATATATATATTTTTTTTTTTTTTTTAATGCGCTTGAAGTAACGCACAACCCTTTTATTCATAAGACAAAAAGGTAAGTTTGTTAAAAGTCTGAAAAGAAGACAGGTCTTTTTTCTAGGAACATTGTTAACATTGTGGAACATGGACTTTTCCTAACACTTGTCATTGTCTTTGAGATTCATGATAACAATATCTATTCAAATTTGAAAAGGTCGCATCAATACAGGCCATACTTGTCACGTGAAGGTAAGTGTGTCTCTCTGGTGATATATTTTGTACATTACAACAGATTCAACTTTGTATACATGTTTTAATATTAACACCTTAGTAAATGTGTGTGTGTGTGTGTGTGTGTGTGTGTGTGTGTGTGTGTGTGTGTGTGTGTGTGCGTGTGTGTGTGTGCGTGTGTGCGTGTGTCTGCGTGTCTGTGTGTGTGTTTGTGTGTGGGTGTGGGTGTGCACGTGTGTGTGCAAGTGTGTTTGTGTGCGTGTGTGTGCGTGTGCGTGCGTGTGCGTGTGCGTGTGTGTGTGTGTGTGTGCGTGCGTGCTTGCAGAGAGAAGTGTGACAGTTTGATGTTAATTGTCAAAAAATCAATTAATTCAATTGATAGATGCTACATTATAATATGAATTGTCTATTTGTTTCATAGTTCAATGCTCACGGTCCAGAAACATTAACGTCCTTTAGTTCATGTGGTCCCTTTCCGCTGTGGTCAAACTCGCAAGAAGAAAATTTGATTTTTGAAAGTTTATTCACTCCATGTTGTCACCATGGCCGCAACTACCATTGAGGACACCGAGGTCAGGACTGGTGTTTTTTTATAAGTGACAAAAAGAAGTTGGGGCTTCACGGTGGAAGAGGGGTTAGTGTGTCTGCTTCACAATACGAAGGTCCTGAGTAGTCCTGGGTTCAATCCCAGGCTCGGGATCTTTCTGAGTGGAGTTTGCATGTTCTCCCCGTGAATGCGTGGGTTCCCTCCGGGTGCTCGGCTTCCTCCCAATTCCAAAGACATGCACCTGGGGATAGGTTGATTGGCAACACTAAATTGGCCGTAGTGTGTGTATGTGAGTGTGAATGTTGTCTGTCTCTCTGTGTTGGCCCTGTGATGAGGTGGCGACTTGTCCAGGGTGTACGCCGCCTTCCGCCCGATTGTAGCTGTGATAGGCACCAGCGCTCCCCGCGACCCCAAAGGGAATAAGCGGTAGAAAATTAATTGATGAATTGAATTGAATATTTAGAGTGGAAATATAGTGCTTTTATTCTCATCTCAATGGACGTTTCCAGGTGTCTCAATTGAGGCAATCACAATAGATTTGACAGTTTAATGGAAGTTTTCTCTTATCATTTTATCATGTGTGGTGTACACTGCATCCAAACTTCAAGTGCGATACAACGTTTATCCAATTTGGGGCGCTAAATTTATTCTAGCCTCTTCTTTTTCTTAGGTTCTGTCTTGTCAATGTCGACCTTGGATAATATCATGCACCAGTCTTCTCTACTCTGTTCTTTCCACCACTCTATCTCTTAGCTCAGCTAATGTCATTCCTGTTGTTTTTGTAATTCCTTCCATCCACCTTTGCCTTTGTCTTCCTTTGTGGCGTTTCCCATCACATTTTCCCAAACATATTGTTGTTTCTTCTCCTGATATGGCCAATGTAACCTATAGCTGTTGTTTAATGATCCTGTCTAAAAATGAAATGCTTGGTTTAATTTTCTCGAGCACTTATTGATTTGAGATTTGTTTTGTCCATGGAATTTTTAAGATTTTGTGTCAACACCATAACTTAAAGGCAAGTATTTTCGTGGGTCTTGTTTTTTCAGTGTAGAACTTTCACATCCATAAATTATGCTATCGGGAATATTACAGTCTCTATTATTTTGATCTCGGTGCTTATCAGAGGTGGGTAGAGTAGCCAGAAATTGTACTCAAGTAAGAGTACTGTTACTTTAGAGATTTATTACTCAAGTAAAAGTAAGGAGTAGTCACCCAAATATTTACTTGAGTAAAAGTAAAAAGTATGTTGTGAAAAAACTACTCAAGTACTGAGTAACTGATGAGTAACCTGATTATGGCAACAAATAATGCACAAAAATATTAAAATAGCAATGAGCAAATTCAGAGCCAGGAATATCTCTTAAGCAACTAAAACAATAATATATATTAAATAATAGTACATTAAAATAAAATAAAAAAATGGTACATTGAGCCACAATAACTTAACAGCACCTTAGCCTCTATAGGCATTCATTGATTTGATTGATTGCTTGCTTGATTGATTGATTGATTGATTGATTGATTGATTGATTGATTGATTGATTACAACTTGTATTAGTAGATTGTACAGTACAGTACATATTCCGTACAATTGACCACTAAATGGTAACACCCCAATACGTTTTTCGACGTCTATCAATTACTTAGTAAATGACCAAGTCGAGGTGATCTACCTCATATATACATATACATACACACACATATCATACATACACACACAAATCATTTATACACACACATATTATATGTATATATATATATATATATATATATATATATATATATATATATATATATATATATATATATATACATATATATATATATATGTATATATATATATATATATATATATATATATATATACATTTATATATACAGTATGTAATCTATATTTATTTATTTTGCCATTTTTGTTCACATGTTGAAGGTGTTTTAATGAATGTACATGCATGTTTAACATATAGATTCCTATCCTTTCGGTCATGACCCAAAGCTCATGACCATAGGTGAGGATGGGAACGTAGATCGACCGGTAAATTGAGAACTTTGCCTTCCGGCTCAGCTCCTTCTTCACCACAACAGATCTATACAACGTCCGCATTACTGAAGACGCCGCACCGATCCGCCTGTCGATCTCACGATCCACTCTTCCCCCACTCGTGAACAAGACTCCTAGGTACTTGAACTCCTCCACTTGGGGCAGGGTCTCCTCCCCAACCCGGAGATGGCAATCCACCCTTTTCCGGGCGAGAACCATGGACTCGGACTTGGAGGTGCTGATTCTCATTCCGGTTGCTTCACACTCGGATGCGAACCGATCCAGTGAGAGCTGAAGATCCCGGCCAGATGAAGCCATCAGGACCACGTCATCTGCAAAAAGCAGAGACCTAATCCTGCAGCCACCAAACCGGAACCCCTCAACGCCTTGACTGCGCCTAGAAATTCTGGTTTGAATATCAATAATCTAAAATACCCAGATGATAGTAACTTACTGGCTGAATCCTGCAGTGATCTAGAAATATTATTCAAGCCTCCGAGACGCATAAAAACAAAATAACTTAAGTCTACTTAAGTCTCACATCTTATTTAAGGCTTGTTTCACCCAAAGTGTGCATCTTGGTTAAAGCTGCTCAGAAACAGACTAAAGTCAAGGGGGAGAATGTGCATCAGTTGCTCACCATTTTTTACTTAAGCACATGCAAACTGGATGTGTGTTGTTTACACGGCCTCCGAGTGTTAGTTTCTTGTTATCCTTACCTTTGTAGAGATCTTTAGGAGTCTGGCATGTGTGGCCACAGCTGTTGGAGCAGCACTTCTTCTGAGCTGGACATTCTGTGTCATAATCACAGCTCTCGACACAGGCGGCCGCAAAGCCAGTGGCCGAGTCCGGAGGAGGACAATCACCTTGCTTCAGTTCCATCACTGACTCAAGGAACTGACAGCTGGCCAAACACTCCCAGTGCTTTTTTGGAAACAACCTCTAAATATATAGATGTTGCGGTAAATGCATTTCAATTTCAACCCCTTTAAATCCAATGCATGTAACATTATTACAGTATTATGATGCATGTGAGTGTGTTGCAGTGTCTACCTCACAAAGTTCTCTGCAATTCTTCTTTTTCATAAACCAAGAGTTTTTACATGGCTCCAAACACTGTGGAAGTTGTCAGAAAGCCCACAATGTTGACATGTTTATTGGTTATTTATATTTCTCTGATAATACTCAAGGAAAAGGATTTTGCACCACATTTGCACAGTTACGTTGCGACCAGGCAGTGAAGCGATATAGGTACCAAAAGCTCGATATAATAATGTCACCGGTGCCAACGTAAACAGTAGTAACCATACATCCATCCATCGATCTTTTTCCACTTAGGTCAGGTCGCGGGGGCAGCAGCCTAAGCAGGGAAGCCCAGACTTCTCTCTCCCCAGGCAGTTCGTCGATCTCTTCCCAGGGGATCCCGAGGCGTTCCCAGGCCAGTCGGGAGACAGTCTTCCCAATGTGTCCTGGGTCTTCCCAGGAGGCGTTTGGGTGGCATCCTGACCACATGCCCGAACCACCTCATCTGGCTCCTCTCGATGTGGAGGAGCACCGGCTTTACTTTGAGTTGCTCCCGGATGACAGAGCTTCTCACCCTATCTCTTAGGGAAAACCCTGCCACATGGCGGAGGAAACTAATTTCGGCCGCTTGTATCCGTGATCTTATCCTTTCGGTCATGACACAAAGCTCATGACCATAGGTGAGGATGGGAACGTAGATCGACCGGTAAATCGAGAGCTTTACCTTCCAGCTCAGCTCCTTCTTCACCACAACGGATCTATACAACGTCCGCATTACTGAAGACGCCGCACCGATCCGCCTGTCGATCTCACGATCCACTCTTCCCCCACTCGTGAACAAGACTCCGAGGTACTTGAACTCCTCCACTTGGGGGAGGGGCTCCTCCCCAACCCGGAGATGGCACTCCACCCTTTTCCGGGAGACGACCATGGACTCGGACTAGGAGGTGCTGATTCTCATTCCGGTCGCTTCACACTCGGCTGCAACTCGATCCAGTGAGAGCTGAAGATCCCGGCCAGATGAAGCCATCAGGACCACATCATCTGCAAAAAGCAGAGACCTAATCCCGCGGCCACCAAACCGGAACCCCTCAACGCCTTGACTGCGCCTAGAAATTCTGTCCAGAAAAGTTATGAACAGAATCGGTGACAAAGGGCAGCCTTGACGGAGTTCAACCCTCACTGGAAATGTGTCCGACTTACTGCCGGCAATGCGGACCAATCTCTGACACAGATCGTACAGGGATTGGATCGCCACAATGAGACAGTCCGATACCCCATACTCTCTGAGCACTCCCCACAGGACTTCCCGAGGGACACAGTCGAATGCCTTCTCCAAGTCCAAAAAGCACATGTAGACTGGTTGGGCAAACTCCCATGCACCCTCAAGAATCCTGCCGAGAGTATAGAGCTGGTCCACAGTTCCACGACCAGGACGAAAACCACACTGTTCCTCCTGAATCCGAGGTTCGACTATCCGGCGTAGCCTCCTCTCCAGTACACCTGAATAAACCTTACCGGGAAGGCTGAGGAGTGTGATCCCACGATAGTTAGAACACACCCCTTGGTCCCCCTTCTTAAAGAGAGGGACCACAACCCCAGTCTGCCAATCCAGAGGTACCCCCACCGATATCCACACGATGCTGCAGAGTCTTGTCAACCAAGACAGCCCCACAGCATCCAGAGCCTTATGGAACTCCGGGCGGATCTCATCCACCCCTCGGGCCTTGCCACCGAGGAGCTTTTTAACTACCTCAGCAACCTCAGCCCCAGACATAGGAGAGCCCACCACAGAATCCCCAGGCACTGTTTCCTCATAGGAAGACGTGTTGGTGGGATTAAGGAGGTCTTCGAAGTATTCTTTCCACCTATACACAAAATCCGCAGTTGAAGTCAGCAGAACACCATACGCACCATACACAGTGTTGACAGTGCACTGCTTCCCCTTCCTGAGACGGCGGATGGTGGTCCAGAATCGCTTCGAAGCCGTCCGGAAGTCGTTGTCCATGGCTTTCCCGAACTCCTCCTATGTCTGAGTTTTTGCCTCCGTAACCTCTAAAGCTGCACACCGCTTGGCCTGTCGGTACCTGTCCACTGCCTCCGGAGTCCTATGAGCCAAAAGAACCCGATAGGACTCCTTCTTCAGCTTGACGCCATCCCTTACCGCCGGTGTCCACCAACGGGTTCTAGGATTACCGCCACAACAGGGAGCAACTACTTTGCGGCCACAGCTCCAATCAGCCGCCTCGACAATAGAGGTGCAGAACATGGTCCACTTGAGTCCAATGTCCAAGTGGACATTGGACTCAATGTCACCTCCCTCGTGACATTTATAAAGTTCTTCCGGAGGTGGGAATTTAAACTTTCTCTGACAGGAGACTCTGCCAGACGTCCCCAGCAGACTCTCACAATGCGTTTGGGCCTGCCAGGTCCGTCCGGCATCCTCCCCCACCATCGCAGCCAACTGACCACCAGGTGGTAATCGGTAGAAAGCTCTGCCCCTCTCTTCACCTGAGTGTCCAAAACATGAAGCCGCAAATCAGATGACACAACTACAAAGTCGATCACGGAACCGCCACCTAGGGTGTCCTGGTGCCATGTGCACATATGGACACTGACGGAGATAGATATCTACATAAATCCATATTTTAAAGTTATTTATTTTGTTACGGAGTGATATTTGACATAGTTAGTGTTCTATCTGGTACTCTGTTTATCTTTTCCCTATCTCCTGACCGCTGGTACACTGTAGACGTCCTTGTGCTCGGAATGCAGGATGACTCCAGCTGAGCAAGACAATAGATAAGGGTATTCGCTCTGTAGGGGAGAGGGGAGGGCGAGTGGAGTAGTAAAAAAGGCAAGGCTTCCCTAATGTTTTCAGAAAAACTAGGGCGATGCGAATTGAATGTGTTGTGCATAGATGGTGTCCCAAAGCTTTGGAATAAAATATCAAAATAAGCTACTCTGTCTGGGATTCATTTAAATCAGCTTATGTGTCATCAAACGAACCTGGGAGTGGGACCAGCAGAAGATCTAGTCCAAACCCATCAACACCTTTATTGTTGAACATGGTGTTTGTTATGGACAAACTGTGACGAGCACGAAAGTCCAGTAACAAAACACCACTCGGGTTCAGATCCGGGCGGTCCTTCTTCCCAATCACGCCTCTCCAGGTTTCACAGTCCTCTCCAACATGAGCGTTGAAGTCCCCCAGCAGAACATGGGAATCACCCGAGGGAGCACTGTCCAGCACTACCTCGAGTGCAACCAAAAAGGGTGGGTACTCTGACTGTTGTTTGGCGCGTAAGCACAAACAACAGTCATGACCCGTCCCCCCACCCGAAGACGGAGGGAGGCTACCCTTTCGTCCCCTGGGTTGAACTCCAACGTGCAGGCTTTGAGCCGGGGGGCAACGAGAATCGCCACCCCAGCCCATCGCCTCTCACTGCTGGCCATGCCAGAGTGGAAGAGAGTCCAGCCCCTCTCGAGAGAAGTGGTTCCAGAGCCCATGCTGTGCGTCGAAGTGAGTCCGACTACATCAACCCGGAATTTCTGTACTTCGCGCAGTAGCTCAGGCTTCTTCCCCCCCAGTGAGGTGACGTTCCACGTCCCAACAGCTAGCTTATGTAGCCAAGGATCAGACCGCCAACAGCCCTGCCTTCGGCTTCCGCCCAGCTCACATCCCACCCGACCTCTATGGCCCCTGCTATGGGTGGTGAACCCGTTGGAGGGGAGACCCACGCTGCCTCTTCGGGCTGTGCCCGGCCGGGCCCCATGGGAACAGGCCCGGCCACCAGTCACTTGCCATCGTGCCCCACCTCCGGGCCTGGCTCTAGAGGGGGGCCCCGGTGACCCGCGTCCGGGCAAGGGAAATCTGGGTCCTTTTTTAACTTTTCATAGAGGTCTTCGAGCTGCTCTTTGTCTGGTTCCTCACCTAGGACCAGTTTGCCTTGGGAGACCCTACCAGGGAGCTTAAAGCCCCCGGACAACAAAGCTCCTAGGATCATTGGGACACTCAAACTCCTCTACCACGATAAGGTGGCAGCTCATAGAGGAGAGTAACCATACAGTAGACAATCGTGCCTCATTTTGAATGCTCAGCCATAGACCGCAATTGCTTGAAGGAGACATTGCTTAGGTATGTATTGTAATTAATGTAATTTCCTGACAGTCTGAGGCTTTCTTAAACACTATTCCATTACACAATAAGCATGCTTAACAGAAGTGCTCAGTTTTAAACTCGCAGACACGTTTCTCTGCCGCTGTCCGTACAAGCAACATAACTCTTCCTCAATACCCACCACATCAACATTACAACGCAAGCAGGTCGTAACTTTTTGGACAATATTTGGACTTTTACATACATACAGGACTAATTTAGGATTAACCCCATTGTACATTTCCAGAATTTGTATATTAATTACTGATTTCTGCTGGAATACTTATGCACTAAGGGTGCTGTTTGCAGCCTCTATGCAGAATCATAGAGGATGTTAACTTTGTTGTAAGCAATATACCCAGCCCTATTCTGTGTTTTACCATGAAATGACGTAACACATGCATGTGCATTAGCTTTTTGTGTTGTCAGCTAATACAGTAATTGCTTGTATTTATTAGTAACATAATAAGTCTTAATAAATTTTTCATATGATTAATGATACTAAACTATTTAATAATAATGAATGTATCACCATTTTGGTGTTGATCCAGTAGCAGAATTGTCCAGCCCTGCTTTGCAGTTGTTGTCTAAGAAACTTAATAGCCAGTTTTATACAGTTAGAGCGAAAGTAGACTACGTGCACATTAACATCAACTTGACATTCCGGCGATTGGTCTGCCATCTTCCATCTACCTTTGCAAGCCTCCAAAGAAAATTGCGACGCTAATTCAGAGTGACACTGCTATTTTTCATGCTGTCCTACGCTGCAAGCTCTGGCAAAAGATTGTGGCTGCGCCCACTTGAAATAAAGTCAATGCAATAGTTGAGATCAGTCCAGAAGTATTTTTACAATCAGTTGTAATCAGGGTTGGGTATGGTTTGAATATTATCAGTACATTTGAAACAGCACTGGTGTTCAGCAATTCCTGAATGGGTACCTAAAAAGGACATTTTAAATATTTTAAATATTTAATTTATTTAGAATTTTTTTGGGGAACACAAGTTAAACAGAATAGTAATTTAGATTATTTCAACAAAATAAATAAAAAGATACCAACTGTAAGTAATAACTTCACCAATATAAAATAAAACAAATATCAAATGGTTATAATTATTGCCAAAAACCAGCAGCAATACAGTACATAGAGAATGTACAAATATAATCTGCATGGTTTTACATTACTTTAAGCGCAATCATCGTACTGTTTTGGCAAATTTCTCTATGGTTCTCACCAAAAGCGGGCGCTTTCCTTCCCTCTTGCTTGCTTTTCAATTTTTTTGCTTTTGCTTCTTTCGTCTTGTCTTTTTTACCTTTCTTGGAGCCTATTTTTGCACTGCTCTTTAAAATCCAAACAATGGAATTGATCGACTGTCCTCTCATCAAAAATGACAAAATCTTCTCTATGAGAAGCTTAGGTTAGAGGGAACCTGCCTGTCCTGACGGAAAGGTTGTCATAGACACAAAGTGGACTCATGGTAAAAGTTGAGTGCCGCATGCAGTTGAGGACATTGAAGACATCTACCTATTCGGAGCTATGATAACAGGACATCTGCTGAATGGTGTATTGACAAATTGGATGATGCTGGAAACCGTTCAAGGTAAACAATAGCTGGCTGCCACAAACGATTGAAGGATGTTCAAAGCTGCTGGCACTCAGACTTTTCTGATATTGGACTAAATAGCAAATATGATAGCAGCTTGAAGAAGCCGTCTGCTCTGTGAAGTATGAAGAATTTGAGATCCAGAACAGATCATTAGAGTGAAATGTTTAAAAATATTCTGCTCACTCAAACACAAACATTCTAATCTGTGTTGTATTCCCTGGCTGAAGAAACCTGGCAAGGTCCTTGCTTTGAAATTCTCCCTAAAGGACAGTGCAGCGAAGACGCTACGAATTCCTTTCTTACACTACCGTTACAAGATAATGCACAATTTTTTTTCTAATTGAGCAATATTAAGTTACTTAAAAAATGTACAAATGACCTTTAGGTATGTGTTGCAGGTGGCTGAGGTGAAGTAAAACCAAACTTTGTGCGTTTCACCTGGGGCATTCTAGCTAACTATTTGAGTAAGTATTAATTTAACATCAAGACTATTAATTGACCACCAAAATGAGGCACGCATATCTACTCAGTTTTATATGTGTCACTACTAAACAGTGAGGTAGCAACTTGTCCATTGTGTACCCCGGCTTCCGCCCGATTGTAGCTGAGATAGGCACCAGCGCCCCCCGCGACCCCAAAGGGAATAAGCGGTAGAAAATGGATGGATGGACTACTAAACGGTAGTAACCCACATCCAATGAGTTTTTAAGATTTTATGCTTGTGCCTTTTATGAATGTGGACTTGGAAATATAAAACAATCAAAATGTTATTCAATTGTAGAATTTGTTTTAGGAGGGTCACATACAGAAAAATTAAAGGATGCAAGTGGCCACTTTTATATAGTGTTGGTGTGTGCATTAATGACACTCAACTAGGGGTGTGGGAAAAATCGATTCAAATGGAATCGCGATTCTCACGTTGTGCGATTCAGAATCGATTCTCTTTTTATTTTTTAAATCGATGTAAAAAAAAAATATATATATATATATATTTTTTTTTTTTAAATCAATCCAACAAACCAATACACAGCAATACCATAACAATGCAATCAATTCCAAAACCAAACCTGACCCAGCAACACTCAGAACTGCAATAAACAGAGCAATTGAGGAGACACAGAACAAACCAGAAGTAGTGAAACAAAAATCAATATTATCAACAACAGTATCAATATTAGTTATAATTTCAGCATAGCAATGATAAAAAATCCTTCATTGACATAATCATTAGACGTTTATAAAAATTAAAAAAAAGAACAATAGTGTCACAGTGGCTTACACTTGCATCGCATCTCATAAGCTTGACAACACACTGTGTCCAATGTTTTCACAAAGATAAAATAAGTCATATTTTTGGTTTGTCTAATACTTAAAACACATTTACATTATTGATGAGGTGGCGACTTGTCCAGGGTGTACCCCGCCTTCCGCCCGATTGTAGCTGAGATAGGCGCCAGCGCCCCCCGAGACCCCAAAAAAGGGAATAAGCGGTAGTAAATGGATGGATGGATACATTATTGCAAACAGTTGATAAAACATTGTCCTTTACAATTATAAAAGCTTTTTTTTTTTTTTAAATCTATTACTCTGCTAGCATGTCAGCAGACTGGGGTAGATCCTGCTGAAATTCTATGTATTGAATGAATTCAGAATCGTTTTGAATCGGAAAAATATTGTTTTTGAATCGAGAATCGCGTTGAATCGAAAAAACTTATATATTATCAAATCGCAACCCCAAGAATCGATGTTGAATCAAATGGTGGGACACCCAATGATTCGCAGCCCTACACTCAACCCAATCGGATGGAGGTAAATATGCAAAGCCAGTGATTATACCGGTGGCTACAGATCTGTTTTTAGTTTGTCATTGGTCTTTGACCAGGTAAAGTAGTCTTTTTCCTTAAAAGGTATTCTTTATACAGCAGGGTGTCGTCTACTAATTTATGACAACACCCTGTCGGGCTATTTGATTTACGCTTTGGTGGAAGACCAATAAAGTTACATATTACAGTATACAAAGAATAATAGTTGAGCATGGCAATTTGCAAAAATAACAGTTGGTAAATATATGGATTTTCCCTCATTGAGAACAGACGAGAACAGACACCTCAATGTGTTGCAAAGTATTTGCAAAGGAGATCATGAGCTTCATGCGTGATGGCAACCTACCTTTGCACACTCCTTTTGACTGTGGCACCATGACAGTGATCCATTGTTCTAAAAGGAGAGAAAACAATAAAATGTTAGTTCTTTTAACAATGACATGTAAATGCTAATAACATATCCCGGCCTTTTATTGACCTACAGTAGAATGACTGTGAATGTGTGATTTCGGTAATTCACACAATAGATGGGTCGAATACAGAGAATAATTTCGCCACATCTAGTATGTGTGCGACAATCATTGGTACTTTAACTTAACTTTAAATTACTCCAAAGATAAAAGGGTCCATGATAAATCTTAAATATGGTTTACAGGCAACATAGTTTGTTTTGCTCTACAGGGGTTTTTCTTGTTTGCCTTGTCTAAGCCAGTGGTCTTCAACAGGGGGTCCGCCGAGGTACTTTATGGTGTTGTGAAGTTTTTGGTTGATTACTTGTTTTTTTTATATTTTTTCTCCCATGCAATTATATATATATATATGTATATATATATATATATATATATATATATATATATATATATATATATACATTACAACTTTGAATATCCATTTCAATGACTGTAGTGAATAGATAAATGGGCCTTTTAGAAGAGATTTGCTCAAGAACTTCAGAAGCACAGTCACTGAACAACGGCTTGATTATGCTTATGTTTTTTATTGATTACGAACATGCTCAAACCTACAAAATAGTACATCATATATTTCCAGTTTCTCCTTACAACATGTCCGAAATAGAGTAGGAATAAGCAGCCCAGCAGGCACAACAACGTTGAGAATTTGTTGAATTAGGTCCGGACTTTGAGCAACCCAAACATAACGTTGAAACAACATGCTTTTTGACGCAGTTGATTTGACCACTGAAATTTGGTAATTTCCAAACCAATATTCTACAACACAAATAAAAAGTTGAAACAACATGCTCTTTGACGTTTATTCAATGTCAGGTTGTGACGTTGATTTGACCTTTGAAATTTGGTGATTTCGCAACTAGTAATGTGGATCCAACGTTGGACATCAATGTTGTCTTAAATGCTAATACAACAATTTGGCAACGTTGTTTCAAAATCACTTTGAAAAGGACAAGTATGTTGTGAAGTTCTTCCTACTTCTGGGTTCTTGGAGGACCAGCAAGGCACATCAACTGTTTGGTGACAGAGTGACAACAATTCTTTATTTTCTCTATTGTAAAGTCTTTCAGCTTTTCAGCGATCTTGTTCTTCTTTCCTACTTACTTTTCAGCAGTTTTTGTTCGTCCGTCACTCTCTGTCTCCCTCACCATCTCCCCTGCTCATGGTTTCCGGCGCTGCTAATAGAAGAACAGGTGATTAGATAACTCGTTCCAGCTGAGATATCCACTCGCCTGTTGTCTGCTTCATGGCCGGCTCCTGCACACACCCCGCCCGCAGGGAACGCTTGACCACGCCCCTCTCCACATGCTTCCACTGCCAGACTCAGGCCGGACACCCGTCCTGCCGCGCCCACTCACCTCCACCGGCCCCCACCCATAGCAGGGCGAGAGAGGAAGTCGGCCACAGCCATCTGTGCGCCTGGCCTGTGGACCACCCGGAAGTTGTAGGGTTGCAATGCGAGGTACCACCGGGTGATCCGAGCATTGGCGTCTTTCAATCGGTGGAGCCACTGGAGAGTGCTGTACCTCGCCTCCCGGTCCGACAGTTTCCGGCTGATGTAAAGCACGGGGCGGTCGACCCCCTCCACCCGCTGGGTCAGCACCGCCCCCAGTACCTGGCTCGACGTCTCCGCCTGCAGACAAAAGGGGATGTTAAAATTTGGCATGCGCAGCACCTGCTCCTCGCAGAGTGCTGCTTTTACCTCCTCGAACCCCAGCTGGCACTGCTCCGTCCACTGGACCAGATCCGGAGCACCCTTTTGGGTGAGGTCAGTCAGTGGGCTGGTCAAGTCTGCAAACTGGGGAATGAACCAGCGGTAGTAGCCAGCCAGTCCCAAAAACTGCCTCACCTCTTTGTGGTCGACATCCTCCAAGTAGGCAGCCGCGTGGGGTCGCAGCACCCGATCCATGAGGCGCTGGAACGTGGCAGGCGCACCGAGCAACCCAGACGGAAGTGTCACAAATTGATACAAACCTTCCGGAGTGGAAAAAGCCGTTTTTTCTCGGGAGTCTGGTGACAAGGGAATCTGCCAGTAGCCCTTGGTTAAATCCAGCGTCCTGAAAAAATGAGCAGTGCCTAGCCGATCCAGGAGCTCGTCAAAACGTGACCCCGCATTTACCTTGCGGTAATCTTCTATTACACCCATCTCAGATATGGTTTTTAATTCCTCCCGAACTACTTTGCGTTTGTGTTCGGGAAGCCGATATGGCCGAGACCGCACCGTAACCCCCAGGCCGGTCTCAATATGATGTTGTATGAGATTCGGCGCTGCAACTCAGCAACGTCCGCCCTCTGTGCTAACGTGAGCTGCTTGTCATAGATAAGATGAGGGGGTGGGCCAGAGCGTGGGACCTCAGGACCCAGCTCCTCCTCCCCTCTCACTACCGTCACCATGGAGACAGGCTCCGCCTCTCTCTTTGCCTTCAGCAGGTTCAGATGATAAATCTGAGTGTCTCCGCGCCGGTCCGAGCGTCGAACCTCGTAGGGTCCTTGCCACTTTGCAAGTAATTTGGAACTTCAGGTTGGAAGCAATACAAGCACCTTTTCACCCGGTGTAAATTTGCGTAGTTGGGTCCCCTTGTTATATGTGCGCTGTTTATGCTCTTGGGTATGGGGCAAATTTACACGTGATAAGTGCGCCACCTTGTGGAGTTTTGCCCGCATGTCCATGACATATTGAATTTTGTTCTTGCTGGAGCTTGGACCTTCCTCCCAGCTTTCTTTAATAACGTCCAGCACTCCGCGAGGCCTCCGGCCATATAATAACTCAAAAGGTGTAAAACCTAGGGAGTTCTGGGGTGCCTCCCGCATCGCAAACATTAGGGATTCCAACCATTTATCTCAATTTTGTTTGTCCTTGTGGATGAACTTGCGGATCATGGTTTTCAGCGTTTTATTTAATCGCTCCACCAGCCCATCCATTTGTGGATGATAAACACTGGTGCGGATGGCCGTGATTCCCAATAATCCGTATAGTTCCTTTATCGTGCGTGACATAAAGGACGTGCCCTGGTAGGTCAGAATCTCTTTCGGGATTCCGACTCGGGAGATGACCTAAAACAGCGCTTGCGCAACACTCTTGGCAGAGATGGAGCGCAGCAGCACTGCTTCGAGGTACCGCGTTGCGTAATCCACCAGGACTAACACAAGGCGGTATCCCCGTGTGCTCGATGTAAATGGTCCGATGAGGTCCATCCCAATTCTTTTGAACGGGACCTCTACGAGTGGTAATGGGCGCAAGGGGGCCTTCGGAATGGCTGCTGGGTTCAACAGCTGGCAGTCCGGGCAGGCAGCACACCACCAGCGCACGTCTGCCCGGAGACCTGGCCAATAGAATCGGACCATGACCCGATTAAGTGTCTTTTCATACCCCATATGGCCAGATAGCGGGTTAAAATGGGCCGCCTGGAAAATAATTTCCCGGCGGCCTTTTGGCACCAACAACTGGGAGTGTTCCTCCCCGGTCTGAGTGTCAAGGCTCACTTGGTATAACCTATCGCGAATAATTGAAAAATGGGGGAATACCCGCGCTTTCCCCGGGGCGCACCTGCTGACCATCGATAAAATCCACCTGATCCCAAGCCGCGCGCAAGGTTTCATCGCGGGACTGCTCGAGGGGAAAATCCTCCGTGGGTTGCCATCGGGGGCCCGGGGGAACCTCCCGCACAGCCCCCACCGGTTCCCGCTCGGCAGCACCGGATGAAGCCGCGTCGCCACTGAAAACCGTGCGGATGCCACCCCCTCCTACCGTCTGTGAACGCATCCCCACACATTGTGTTACAAGCTGGTTAAACCCTGGCCAATATGTTCCTAAAATTATGGGGTGCGTAAAGTGCGCGCTTGCGGCAACCTTGACACTATGCTTTTGGCCCCTATACCAAATTTCCACTGGCACAATCGGGTACTCGTGCGCATCCCTATGAATACACCTAATTCTACCCCATGTTGCCTGCCTCAATACCTCGGGTCGATGCAGGTTCTGGTGAATCATGGACTGTTTTCAGCCCGAATCCACCGTTGCCCGGTATATAGTCCCTTCCTTACCGGGACACAGTACGTCTACCCCGAATCGGGGCGGTTGCTGGAGGCCCGACAACCCGTAGCACCTGCCCCACCTCCATCACAGAGCACTCCCGGTGCACATGCCCTGGTGCTCGAGGCGCCATCTGCGAGGGAAGCCCCTCATCCGCAGCGCCGGTACCCTGAAACGCACAAGCAGAGGAGATTTGATAGCCCCGTGTTCCCCCCCTTATAGTGTGACTGTGGGTGCGTGAATGGGTGTGGGTGTGTGTGTCTTGGTTTTGATTTTCTGAGTGGGGAACCTGCTCTCTGGTTCCGGGTGGCTCGGCCGTGCGAGTTCGCTGCTCCAGGGACGTCACTTCCTGCGGTGTGAGTCGTCGACGGGGTGCTGGGGTAGGCCTTTCGGCCGCCTTTGCAGTCGCCTCCCTTTGGACAACTAGGTGGTCCTCCGCCAGGTTTACAGCCGTCGTCACGTCCTGGGGGCGGTGGTACCTCAATCATGCGGAGGTCTTGGCCGGGATGGCATCAATGAATTGTTCGAGGACAATCAACTCCAACATCTGTTTATCTTGCCCGTCCTTCAGCTGCTGTGCCAACGCGAATGGGCGGTCATCTGGGCCTAACTTCAGAGCTCGAAATCTCCATCGGTGGTCTTCTGGGCTGCTGCCGACCCAATCCGAAATGGAGCGGCGCAGGTTCGGGTACTGCAGCCGGGCGGCCGCCGGGAGACTTAAGGCCACCCGCTGCGCCTCCCCCGCCAGGAGCGGGAGCAGCTTCACTCCCCACTCTCCCTCCAGCCACCTGCACGCTGTTGCCGTGGCCTCGAACACGTCGAGGTATGCATGGGGGTCCTCCCCCTCTGCCATGCGCTGCATGAAGGCTGTCATTCTTGTTTCTGCTGTACCCTCCGTTCTGTTCATCAGAGTCTGCAGTACCCTTGTCTGCTGCTGGTACGCCGCAGACACCTCCGCCAGGACCTGGCCGAGTGCCTCCAGTGGGGTTGGGTTTGACATCTTTGCGGTCCTTTCACATTGGGTGCCACTTGTGAAGTTCTTCCTACTTCTGGGTTCTTGGAGGACCAGCAAGGCACATCAACTCTTTGGTGACAGAGTGACAACAATTCTTTATTTTCTATGTTCTAAAGTCTTTCAGCTTTTCAGCGATCTTGTTCTTCTTTCCAGGTGCTTTTCAGCAGTTTTCGTTCGTCCGTCACTCTCTGTCTCCCTCACCTATTCCTCTGCTCATGCTCTCCGGCGCTGCTAATAGAGGAGCAGGTGATTAGATAACTCGTTCCAGCTGAGATATCCACTCACCTTTTGGCTGCTTCATGGCCGGCTCCTGCACACACCCCGCTCGCAGGGAGCGCGTGACCACGCCCCTCTCCACATATGAATAATCAACATTGTATCAATGTCTTATGCCTGCTGGGAGAGCTTCATTAATTCTACCAAATCTTCTCTTTTCCAATTCATTTCTGATTCTGATTCTGATAGCAATTTCATTCGTTTTTTTCACTACCTGTCTTTAATTTGCAACGCCAACAAATTAAATGTCCAGGGTGTACTCAGCCTACCGTCCAAATGCAGATGAGATAGGCTCCAGCAACCCCCGCGACCTCAAAAAGGAAAAGCGGTAAAAAATGGATGGATGGGTTAGTAAAGTTATAAAAAATATTAGCTTTTTTATAAGTTATGCTTGACATAATGAAATGAACAAGATTTCTCAAAAGGTTCAAGATGTCAGGATTCTCCTTCCTTGTTGTTTGTAAACACTTTGAGTTTGAACAGTTTCTTAAACTGGATCATCTTAGTACATTGTTTGACTTCTTTGTTTAATCCATTTCATACATCACTTCCCATACTGATATGCTAAAGATTTTAAGTGTAGTACGTGCATATAAATATTTTAAGTACAATTTTTCTCTAAAGTTGTCTTCCTCCTCCTTTGTTGAGAAAAAAGGTTTTACATTGTTGGGTCGAAGGTTATTGTTTGCTTTGTGCATAATTTTAACTGTTTGAAAATGCACCTAATCATTGAATTTTCATATTTTTGCTCAAATAGGTGACGGCGTGGCGAAGTTGGTAGAGTGGCCGTGCCAGCAATCTAACGCTTACTGGTTCAATGCCCACCATCTACCATCCTCGTCACGTCCGTTGTGTCCTTGAGCAAGACACTTCACCCTTGCTACTGATGGGTCCTGGTTAGCGCCTTCCATGGCAGCTCCCGCCATCAGTGTGTGAATGTGTTTGTATGTGTGTGTGAATGGTTGAATGTGGAAATAGTGTCAAAGTGCTTTGAGTTCCTTAAAAAAAAAAGAAGGTAGAAAAGCGATATACAAGTACAACCCATTTACCATTTTACCATTTTTGCTCAAATAGATAAAGGGTTTGAATGTTCTCCACAACCGACAGTATGTGTTATCCTAACTGACCTTTTTTGTAACATAGTTATAGTGAATGAAGCTTAACTTTGTAATCACTCTTGGGCATAATGTGCAGTAACGTCTATAGTATAACTGATAACTTTTAGATATGCGTACGATTGTAATCTATAGTTTACCTGCAGTGTTGCTGCGCTGTGCAAACTCAAGCAGCGGGACTTGCACCGCGCCCTTGGGAAACTCTCCAGCAAGGACTCTCCATCTTTGCCATCATCATCATCATCCTTGATGCAATGGAGCAGCTTTTTGGAGCAGACATCACAGACAAAGATCAAGAGTAGGGGAATAATCCACTGCTGCATGTGCATCACAGCAATCCACGTCTTTCTGTCTGAGTGAGAGCAGTGGTGGGACAGTCATCTAATAGAACTTCTGCTGTGCAACTCTTTTTATAGCAGGGGGAGGAGCTCCATAAAATACATGATGTAAGGGAGTTGAGAACAATTCGGCAAAGGATGTTGATACAGAACAATTTAAATTTCAGCGTGTGGTTCTCTTGTGAACTTGTCCTGAAATATGTATCACATTTAGCCATAACCCAACGCAAATTCGGCTTAAAACTGCAGGTCTGATTGAGGTCGAGGATAATTATTTTAAGGTCAAAGAAGAGAAGGGCGTTCTGGCATGAATTTCTACTACCTAGTTTAAGTGATCCAGTTTAGATTATTTTGTCCCTTTTGGTTCTTGTGTTTGATTATCTGTTCACAAGTAAGAGTGCACTACTGCTGCATCACTGGATGCATCCATTTTTGGGTCTTAAATGGAATGCTTCTGTCAGTGACGTGCGGTGACTTTCACACCAAGGGCATCATATAACAAGCTTGCATACGCCCGAAAACGTGCCATACGTTCTTTTTCAGGGCAAAGCTGAGATGTACTGTATCCAGATTGACATTGACATGGGAATGTGCGCTGCCTCACGGCATCTCCATAGCTACCGTACGTACATTTCTACATGCTGTGGATACTTTAGTGACACACAGAGGTGAGGCTGGATAATAGTTTACATAAAAAAGCTCCAACTTTTACTCCTCAGGCCGATTGATGTGCCCATCGCAGAGACATATGGACAATTACCTCCCCCACACTGACATCTGGGCTCAGATGTCACATATTCGGCTGCCCCCACAAGAAGCTGTTCTGTACTTCATTGTTATGTTGAGTAGTCAAACTGGAGTCAAAGTATTTCTTATTCTTCGTGACATGCTGTCATGTTTAAATGTTAAAGATTTCAAACAAATCCATGCATCAATTTTCTAGCTCAATTGTACCTTTCTGGATCTCCGGAAGGAGTTGGGGGGTTTCACATGAAACTGTAATCTGGCTACTGTAAAAACACATTTTGTCTAAAGTTTACAATCATTGTAGTGACTATTTTTTCGAACAAGGTGCAGCACTAATTTCCCCAAGGCAGTTTTGCCCATGCACATATATCTTATTTTTAACTTTTTCATGACACGACCATTCCTCTTTTTATTCCAACCTGCCTTCAATTCTCGGGGACACGGCAATGTCAGGCTGACAATAGCTATGTTGATCCATTGCCCTGATCATGTTTTATTTTAGTTGGATTACCTTGGTTCTGTTTTCAGCACCCCTGGGTTTGTGTTTCTTAGTTGCCATGGGTGCTGATTATTTTCACCTGCCTCCGATTAGGGTACTAATCAGAGAGCTATTTATTCCTGCCTTTTGCCACACTCGGTCTAGCTGTCTTTTTTGCTTTACGCAACAGTTACGTATATTGTTTGATTCCTGAGCTAAGCTTCACAATTTGTTTAATTGTTCTCTAAGCTAAGCTTTCCTATTAGCTTTTCCATAGCAACCCGTGCTATCGGCACGCTTGTTCCGCTTGTATTCCTGCCTGACTGGTTTATGGTAAATAAATAATTTTCCCGTCTGCATCTTGGAGAAACGATCCACGCATTAACATGCAACCCACCTTAAGAGTTGTTTAAACGAAACCCAGGAATGAAGCACCTCCTACTGACTTGAGATTGGTCAGATCGTGCAGTATACTACTTTAAATAGATTTGTGTCTTCATAAGAGGGCGTGGTCTGGGCGTGCCAAGCCACACACACGTCTGCAGTCAATTTTAAGTTGATTGCAGGGTTACAAAGAAATTTCATTGGATTTGTGCATGCAACCACTGAACCATCTGAATTTTTACTTGCCGTTTTGTGGACCTAGACTTAAGATTATTTTTAGTAGGAAAGATGGCGGCGCACTGCCCGGCTGCAACTGCAGAGGCCCGTGGTAGTAATGGAACTATTTTGGCAAATAAATTGGTCAATTCTGAGAATTTCACAGTTAACTTGCAGCGTAGTCACTCCAAGGTAGCATATGACCCCCAGGCAATTTTAGATTTGGATAAATCGAACAGTTTTAGACCGAAAGATGCGTATACTCTGGACCTCCTCGGTAGCATTGAAATACTATGCCGGCGACACCGAGCGGCCACGAGCGGGGACCGTCGATGGAGGACACAAAAGCGGTGAGACCGGAAGCAGAACCGCGGATGCTGAGTGGGGCTAACAACAAAGCTAAAATCTAATCCTCACAGAACACTGCTTCCTTCTATCCTGCTTTCAAATGTCCGCTCCCTGGAGAACGACCTGGACTTCCTGAAGCTGGATTTAAATGCAAGACAGTAGACGAACGAATGCTGCGCCATATTTCTCACAGAAACTTGGCTGAAACCATCTGTTCCAGATGAGGCAGTTTCGGTCGGACAGGAGCAGCACTCTCACTTGTAAATTCCAAGTCGGCGGTACTTGCATATACACCAACAACAACTGGTGCAACAACAGGGAGAGGGTCTCATGTCACTGCTCTCTCGATGTAGAACTACTGACTATAAAATGCAGGCCATTTTATATATCTCAGGAATTCAGTGTTATGATCTTGACAGCAGTGTACATTCCTCCCAGTGCAAACACCAAAGAAGCCCTGAATGCTTTATACTGCTCTATAAATAAACTGCACTCCACACATCCAGAAGGAGCTTTCATCGTGTCAGGGTTTGATTGATTGATTGAAACTTTTATTAGTAGATTGCACAGTACAGTACATACAATAAATACAATTGGCCACTAAATGGTAAACCCCAAATAAGTTTTTCAACTTGTTTAAGTCTGGGTCCATGTAAATCAATTCATGGTACAAGTATATACTATCAACATAATTCAGTCTTCATACAAATTAATCATCAGAGTATATACAGGTACATTGAATTATTTACAATCCGGGGTGGTGGGGTGGGGGGTGTAGTTTGCTAGCAGCATATTTCAGTCATCATACAAGTTTATCATCTGAGAAATTGACATTGTGACAGTGTAGGTCTCACTTCGGAGGATATGTACTGCGAGCAGTGAAAATAGTGAGCTCAGAAAGCATAAGAACAAGTATATACATTTGATTATTTACAATCCAGGGAAGTGGGATGTGGTGGGGGGAGGGGAACTTCGATTGAGCTAACATGAAAACTGTGTTCCCCCATTTCCATCAACATGTGAATTTTGCAACCAGGAGTGGAAGCATGCCAGACATCAAACAGGCATACAAAGCTACACCCCGCCCCCACTTCGGCTCCTCAGACCCTCTCTCTGTGATGCTAATTCCTGCATACAAGCCCCTGCTGATCAGGAAAAACGCTACAGTGAAGCAGGTGAGGAGGGAGCAATGGAAACATTACAAGCGATCGGAAAAACTGTGACCGGCAACCATACGCAAACAGGATCACGGAGAACAGCCAGCGCCAGACACTTTAAGAAGGACAGGAATTCCATTAGTTCCTTTATTCAACAAAATTGTTTGTCGGCCATAACCACACCAAAAAAATGCGTAAAATACTTTTATCGAGCAAAACTGGTCATTGTCTACCATACAAACCACGCCAAAAGCACCTCTTTGTCATCTGTTATATCAACAGCAGCCGCTTGCTCTCTCTCACCTGCACCAACACATACACTATGGCAATTAGCCACAGGTGCGTTCATGGCCACACAAAAAGTTGGACAACTCCAACACTACACATTAAGTGTAAATTTCGGGTCTTTTTACTATGACTCTTCAATCGGTGTGCCTATTCTACTGTCATTTATTAAGAATGTTAATTTTTGGATATTAATCATGAAATTATGTTACAAGTATACAGAATTGCTAATAAAACTATTTATTTTACAGACAGAAAGTTAATAAACACTTCCTCTCATGCAACATGTGAAGGTTTTAGGGGAACTAAATGGAATCTCTGAAAGGGGTACACAATCTTTCCAAAGCAGGACCCCCACCCAGGCATAAAATACGAAAGTGCATAGCTGATAAAAAAAAAACCCAACAACAATATTTAAGTAGGACAAATCATGTATATAGAAAAATAATCTCATGAAAATTACTATTGTCACTTGATTATAATAATGAGACATTTAAATAGTTATGTCAGGTTTGAGACAAATGTGCTGCTGCATGGTATGGCCACAGTGTGCACGTCTGCATTCTACTGAATGCTCAGGGTGTGTGTGCGTTTGCTCACACACATGAAAAATTACAGGGAACATTGCCAATAGGCATACCTTGGTAAAATGTCTCTTCTTTAGTTTTGGGCGTACATTACTTATTTTCACCTTTGCTAGCGTTGGTTGTAGTTCGTTTTAGTGTTTGTTTTCTGATCCAACTGACAATAACCAAATGATTGCCATTTGTTGTGATATTGTAAACAGTTATTCCTAAAAAATAGCCTAAATTCTATGTAAAACTGTATTGGTTAGAGATTTTTTATTGACAAAACGCTTGTGTATTCAACTATTATGGTGCTAGCACCTCAACCCCCAGTAAGAGGCAGTGGATTGTTTGAAGTTCCTTGGAGTAGCCCAGTCGATCGAGCTGGATTTGGATGAGTATACGGCAACCTCAGTCATGGAGAAGGGGAGAGGACGAAACCATTTTAACCGGGATTGCATTACCATATTATTAACATATGGCTCCTTTAACTGAGAGAGACAAACTGTACAAAAATTCAATAAAAAAGATCAAGTTTATATATGAATTTGTATTTGCAGTTACAAACATCCATACATCCATTTTCTACCGCTTGTCCCTTTTGGAGTCACGGGGGTCTATGGAGCCTATCTCAGCTGCTTTCAGGCGGAAGGCGTAGTACACCCTGGACAAGTCGCCACCTCAAACATATTTTATAATAATCCCAATAGAGGGCATAAATTGATGACTGCAGTTGCACATACTGTAGCTTTATAAGTAATTTTGTGAATTATATTTGTATATCTGTCAAACAACATTAAATACGCAAAATTTCCGACAGTATTAATTCATATAGCCAACTGTTACAAATGTTTTTTTTTCTATGGTTCTAAACGTCGCACATGTGCTTTTATTTTGACATGTACACCGTGTTGGGGGGTGGACGGAAAGCCGGATTTATTTTGAAAGTGCCAATGCGGAAAAAGTGCTGCATCGCTGGTTTTTTGTTGCAGTGCGGAACAAGTCTGTGGTGAGACATTTGTACCCTAAAAGCTCTCAGGTAAATACGAAATAACACATACTTTTTATTATTGTTTTATTTGTATCCCGTAATTGTTGGGATTTACACATGACAGTCAGGCGAGGTCGCAGTTTATCCATTGTTGCTTGTGCACTAGTTTGTTTATGCTTACTGTAGCCACAATTATCTGCGATGGTCATATGATTTTTCCCTCAACTTTTATCACTGATAAAAAAAGACACATCTACAAGGATTATATATTATACAGAATTAATGCCCGTATTTGTGGTATTTCCACACCATGGGTTGTAGTGTTTCAAATGAGACGTCTTTGCTAATGTTCTTTATAAGCTAGCTCTGCTAACAGCTTGATTAGCACAACAAATGGACGTCAGCACAAATTCAGTGTTTTTGGTTCCTTAATTATGTTCTTTATCTATGTGATATTGCTGTATCAAGACGTGGCAGCTCACTTTTTATTTCCTCCGATACATAGACATTTTGAATACACCTGACGTATAATGTACCAAATCCTAAAGAGAAGGATGTAAAAGTGTCTGTCAATATACTAAGCATACGTGCTCTAGAAATAATCATTGTATGAATTATGTTACAACCAACTTTTTAAAACGCATGTAAACGCCTTAATTATGTCGCTTTCGACGTTTCAAATGTCTAAATTGCACAAATTATTCAAAAGGGTAGCGGCATCCCCTTCCGTATAGACAACAGTAGTACGCGCTCAATGCCCTCACATCATCATCATTTTGCTCAAAACTGCGCTGCACTTAACGACATTAAATTAGTGTTGTAAGCACAATACCAATGGCGCGCAATTTGCAAAATGCGCCACCACTTTTTCAAATTTAATGTCAAATCAAATCAAATGTTTATTGGATTCATCACTATACAATGTACATCCACGACTAAACTACTGACTAAACTACTACCAAGTGTGGATTCAGGCCGGGTGACCTATTTCAAGTTCCAGGTAACCCTACATTATTATACTGTATAAATAGTAAACCAAGTTGTGGTAGTAGTTTAGTCAGTAGTTCTGTCGTGGATGTACACTGTATAGTGATGAATCCAATAAACATATGATTTGATTTGACATTAAATTTGCAAAATGCGGTTGCACATTTTGCAAATTGCGAGCCATTGGTATTTTGCTTACAACATTAACAAGAACACAAGGGAGCCAATCAAGAGACAAATTAACGTTACAGAGCCTGGAATAACAAAACAACAAACAAACAGTGATTCTCAAACTGGGGTCTGCGAGCCCAACTTTTCAAAATCTCCCCAAACGTGTCCCAAACACTTGTGCTAATTTTGTTGCCATTTTTGTCTACTGTGGTGAGGTGGCGACTTGTCCAGGTTGTACCCCGATTGTAGCTGAGATAGGCACCAGTGCCCCCCGCGACCCCAAAGGGAATAAGCGGTAGGAAATGGATGGATGAATCTTTCACAGCCCCTCTCTCCACCCCCCCAAACAGTGCTGTATGGTGCGACAAATTTACTCGCAAATGTGTATTAAAATAAAAAGTTCAACTGTAAAAAAAAAAAACTAAAAAAAACTGTTGCACATGTGAAAAGGGATTTCAACCCTTTTTATCACATTTT
This sequence comes from Nerophis ophidion, assembly GCF_033978795.1. NCBI lineage: Eukaryota > Metazoa > Chordata > Actinopteri > Syngnathiformes > Syngnathidae > Nerophis > Nerophis ophidion. Next base: position 38,869,331 of record NC_084616.1, on the reverse strand, counting down.
GCTTGTAAAATAAATCCATCCAAATTTGATAAAAGTAGAGTAAAATTTTTGCTCAGTCTATACCATGTTTGAAGTAAATTGAAACCGAAACCAAATGATTGGTCACTTGCGCTGAGAGCTTTGTGTGTCCCCCCACCCTGCCTGCGCCATGCACAGAGGGGAGCGGGTTTAACCGGATACACATTGTCAAATAACATGAAGCAATGTGATAATCACAAATATTATTATCAAGGAGTAGGTCAGGCTGATTACAAAAATAAATACCAATCAAATGTATTGCAAAAGAAAGAAATCATAAAAACTATGGAAACATAAATTTACATACAATTATGTTGTACTTAAATAAATAAATTCTAACTAAATCAATAATAAATACAAATACGGTAAATGTGTCCAGGGTGTACATCGCCTTCCGCCAGTGTACAGCTGGGATAGGCTTGAGTACCCCCCGCGACCCAGTAAGGGACAAGCGGTAGAAAATTAATGGATGGGATGGGTTATAGTTGTTAAATAAACTGTCAATAAGATTACAGTTCAAATGGAAATACAGCTTCATCACTTTAGTCATATTTTTTGCGCTGAAGAAACTTCCTTATGACTTTAATTCCAGACTTCTGTTGTTTGACATTAACATTACTGCCTTACGTGGTGGAAAAGTGTTTTACAACTGAATACCTCTGCGGCCCATACTGACCACAGCTGAGAAACACATATGTTTTTGTGGCTTAATCTGTTCTAAACACCACACCATCAAAATATTATCAAATATTTTTAATTTGTAACACTCCGTAAAAGCAGTCAACTGCTGTATATATTTGGAACATGTAAAAAATGAACAGCACAGTCACACTAACATTTAACAATTCAACAAGTCCAAAAACGAGTAGGAAGAAGCAAAGCTTATTTGATCCTACCCCATCCAATTAAAGTGCCTGATATTGTTATCAAGCAGTGTTCTTCTACAGTTCTTCTTTGTTTTATTTTGTGAATACCATGTGCTTATAATACCTCTTAAACTGACCCAAGTTTATGCATTAAGTTCCTTACCTCATCAGTGTCCTTGTTGAATTCCACATACAGATGTGCTAGAAAGATGTCTTGAATGCATACAAATGGGTGTACCCCGCTTTCCACCCGAATGCAGCTGGGATAAGCTCCAGTCACCCAGTGACCCTGAGAGGGACAAGCTGCAGAAAATGGATGAATGGATAAATATTATTAAGTGTACTTGTATACCTGTTTCCATATATCTCTACACAATAACTCAGGTATGGTAACACCAAAGAACAGTACAGATTATGGATTGCTTTGTGATTCAAGATTAATTTTGAAATAATTCTAGCCACTTTATTTTGTATGTACTTGACATTTGGTTTCCAGCTCATTTTGTTATGTACTCTAATTCCTCTAAAACATATTTTCCTGATCAATGTCAACATGGAAACGATAAAAAAGGTTATTGAAGAGATCTCAGGACCATTTATGTATATTAGTAACCTATTATTTCAAACTGGTACATTTCCAAACAAAATGAAAATAGCTAAAGGTGCACCAATTTATAAGACTGGAGACAAACATCTATTTACAAATTATACACCTGTTTCTTTACTTCCACAATTTTCTAAAGTCATTAAAACATTTTAAATAACAGATTAGAGAGTTTCATAAATAAAAATAAAATACTCGTAGAGAACCAATATGGAAACAGAGCTAATGTTTCAACTTCAATGGCTTTTATTTAAATTACATAAGTTATTACCAATGCAATAGATAGTAAAAAATGTGCGGCGGTATTTATGGATCTAACTAAAGCATTTGACACAATTAATCACAATATTTTAATCAAAAAACTACAACAATATGGCATCAGAGGGTTAATCTTAAACTGGATAAGAAGTTATCTAACGACAAGGAAACAATACTTGAAGCTAGGCGAACACACTTCTAAAACGCTAAATATATCCTGTGGTGTACCTCAGGGATCAATACCAGGACCTGAACTGGAAATCTAATGTAAAAAATATACAACATAAAGTAGCAAGAAACACGTCAATAATGAATAAAACTAAACATGTTCTCGACCAAAAATCACTTCATATTCTCTACTGCTCACTAGTGTTACCATATCTGAGTTACTGTGTAGAAATATGGGGAAATAATTACAAAAGTACACTTCATTCACTAACAGTGTTACAAAAAAGATCAGTTAGAATAATACATAATGTTGGATATAGAGAACATGCAAGTACTTTATTTATTGAATCAAAGACACTGAATTAAAAAGCAAACTATAACTTGCCACCCAAAAATATACAACAATTATTCTCAACAAAAGAGGAGAAATATAATCTTAGAGAAAAATGTAATTTAAAACATCTGTATTCTCGTACAACACTTAAAGGCCTACTGAAATCCACTAATACCAACCACGCAGTCTGATAGTTTATACATCAATGATGAAATCTTAACATTGCAACACATGCCAATACGGCCGGTTTAGTTTACTAAATTGCAATTTTAAATTTCCCGTGAAGTATCCTGTTGAAAACGTCGCGGAATGGTGACGCGGAACGGTGACGTGTATGATGACGCGTGCGCGTGACGTCAACTGTTGTAGCGAACATGTTCTTCCAGCACCGCTCACGGCTAAAAGACGTCTGCTTTAATCGCATAATTACACAGTATTCTGGACATCTGTGTTGCTGAATCTTTTGCAATTTGTTCAATTAATAATGGAGAAGTCAAAGAAGAAAGATGTAGGTGGGAAACGGTGTATTGCAGCTGCCTTTAGCAACACAAACACAGCCAGTGTTTCCTTGTTTACATTCCCGAAGGTGAAGCTTTACTATGGAACAGAGCGGTCAAGCGAACATGGTTCTCTACCACATGTCAACCGGCAGGTTTCGGGGAGAAAATTGTGGTAATAAGTTGGCTCTTACCGTAGACATGAGCGGAGCTTGCGTCCTCCTGCAGCTGCGGACTTTACCTCCTTCCACCGGAGACACTGGCGGTCACCCCACCCGTGGCCACACCCCTCCGACTTTCAGGTACCATATAATCTCACTAAAACACTAGTAACACAATAAGCAGATAAGGGATTTTCCAAAATTATCCTAGTAAATGTGTCTAATAACATCTGAATCGCTCCCACTGCCCTCGCCTTTTTATTTTTTTTCTCTAGTCCTTCATTCTCACTATCCTCATCCACAAAACCTTCATCCTCGCTCAAATTGATGGGGAAATCATCGCTTTCTCGGTCCGAATCGCTCTTGCTGCTGGTGGCTATGATTGTAAACAATGTGAGGAGCTCCACAACCCGTGACGTCACGCGCACATCGTCTGCTACTTACGGTACAGGCAAGGCTTTTTTATTAGCGACCAAAAGTTGTGAACGTTATCGTCGATGTTGTCTACTAAATCCTTTCAGCAAAAATATGGCAATATCGCAAAATGATCAAGTATGACACATAGAATCAACCTGCTATCCCCGTTTAAATAAGAAAATCTAATTCCAGTAGGCCTTTAAGACCTTTAGTATATCTGTATGTGGAATCAAACAATGCACTAATATGATCCACTTTAAGAAACTCTTCAAACTTAAAGTGTTTACAAAGTACAAAGAAGAAGAACCATGATAAATATTCTGAATTTATTCATCCATCCATTCTTTCATTCTCAAAATAATCTTACTTATCTCATCGTATGGAATATAACTTATTTCACCAATTATTTATTTATTTTTGTTGTGATTACTTATGTAGTATATTGTGAATAAATTGAGAACAGGAAGTGAACAAAACTTTTAGCAACTGTTATGTAAAAGAAAAGGGGTAGGAAGCTATGCTTCTTCCTACTCCTTTTCGAACATGTTTAAAAGAGAAACTGGAAATTGTGATGTATCATTTTCTATGCTTGCATTTTCAAACTCAAACTCAATGTCTACGCCATCTATGTTTTAATTGTGTTTGAGTTTTTTATCTTGCTTGTAACTTTGGTTTTGCTTAGATTCAAGGCTAATCTGTTTTTAGCAAAACATCTTTTTAGTTTGTTCATTTCTACCTTCCATCCATCTATCCATCTTCTTCCGCTAATCTGAGATCGGGTCGTGGGGGCAGCAGCCTAAGCAGGGAAGCCCAGAGTTTTCTCTCCCCAGCCACTTTGTCCAGCTCTGCCTGGGGTATCCCGAGGCGTTCACAGGCCAGCCGGGAGACACAGTCTTCCCAACGTGTCCCGGGTCTTCCCCGTGGCCTTCTACCCTCCTACTGGTCGGACGTGCCCTAAACACCTCCCTAGGGAGGCGTCCGTGTGGCATCCTGACCAGATGCCTGAACCACCTCATCTGGCTCCTCTCGATGTGGAGGAGCAGCGGCTTACTGTTTTCATTACTTTCTTTAGGTTTTCCCCTGAGCAGAATGCAGTTGTTTCATCTGCAAGTAATATTAATTTGAGGTATTTTGTGTCGAACTCATTTTCGCTCAGGGGCCGCATGGGGCAAAATTATGGCATAATAACTTAAATACAAGTACGACAACTTCAGATTTTTTTTTTCGTTTTATGTACACATGACAAATAATGCTCTTGACAAAACACTTCAAGTCATTTGCAAATTCTGAGTAAAAATTTGGTGCCGTTTTAAAAACACCACAGAGAACACATTGAATTTAGACGTAATCTCAGTCTGTCTAAAAATCAATTAAACTTTAAGTCACAGCCCATCTTGGATTGAACAAAAAACTAAATAAAGCATAAATAAAAACTATGGTATGTATCATCTACCTCATTTGTCATTTCCACATATTAATCCTCCGCTAACTCAACAAACCATCTAAACCAGGTGTGTCAAACGTACGGCCCACGAACAGGTTTTATCCGGCCCGCGGGATGAGTTTGCTAAGTATACAAATTAACCTGAAATTTTTGAATGAAAGAAACAGCTCTTCTACATGTGTCTACTGGATGTTGCAATAGCAATTCTTTGTATCTCTGTAGATCAGGGGTCGGCAAACCGCGGTTCCGGAGCCGCAAGCGGATATTGGATCACTCTGATGTGGCTCAGCTGCATACTTGCCGACCCCCCCATTTTACCGGGTGGTTTTCCAAATTTCATTGCCTCTCCCAGAAATCTCCCCAGGATAACATTCTCAGATTTTCACTCAGACAACAATATTGAGACCGTGCCGTGATGGAAATGCCTTAAACGTCCTCTCGACCAGGTCGTAGCGTCCGCTTTAATACTATGCTATCTGAGTGCCGGCCGGCCACATCTAGTGTGCGGCTGCTCACTCAACGCACAGACGACTGCAAGGCATACTTGTTCAACAGCCATACACGTTACACTGAGGGTTGTTATATAAACAACTTTAACACTTTTACTAATATGCGCCACACTGTGAACCCACACCAAACAAGAATGACAAACAGATTTGGGGAGAACATCCGCACTGTAACACAATACAAACGCAACATAACAAATACCCAGAATCCCATGCATCCCTAACTATTCCGTGCTCCCCCCGCGACCCCAAAAGGGACAAGCCGTAGAAAATGGATGGATTTAGAACAGCAGTTTCTTTAATTTAAAAATGCAGCTCAATATTACACTGAGCAAACTTGCCTCGCAAGCTGCGTTGAACCTGTGCCCGCGGGCCGCATGTTTCATATCCCTGATTAAGGTCTTCTGTGGTTTGACTGAAGTTGTTTATGTATAGATTTAATAGTGTTTGTCCTTGAGCTGACCCCAGGGGTACACCACAATATACAGTACCTCCCAACATTCTGATGTGTAATCTTTTAGCCTCACGTATTGCATCCAATTGGTTAAGTAACTTTTCACCTGCCATTCCCCTAATGCGTTATTGTTCTAATTTTTTCAGTAGGATATTGTGATTCATTATATCAAATGCTTGTGATAGATCCATAACTACTGCAGTTGCACATTGATTATGATTTATTACATTAGTAATGTCTTCGGATATTTCAATTAGTATCCATATTGGTTAGCTGTCAGTAATTACGCACATGCTGTGTGTGTGTGTGTGTATATATATATATAGGGTTAGGGTTAGGTGGTTTATCCTATCACATACAATGATTTTTTTTACAAGGCCTCGCCTTCTGAAATACATCTCTTATTGAGATTTTCCGGATCCTTGTGTGGAGCTCAGCGAACTACAAGGATCTGGCGAGAGTGAGTTTAAAGAACATGTGCTATGCAAACAACTTTTTTTTACAGAACTGCTTCCTTGTGGAATAGCCTGCCTTGTATATTTAAGGAGTCAAATAATGAAAGTGCATTAAAAAAAAAAGCTACTACACTAAAGACCGTTTTTTCATTCCATTGTATCCTTTACTTTATATATTATCAATCATTAATCAATCAAGTTTATTTATATAGCCCTAAATCACTAGTGTCTCAAAGGGCTGCACAAACCACAACACAAACCACAACGACATCCCCGGTAGAGCCCACATAAGGGCAAGGAAAACTCACCGCAGTGGGACGTCGGTGACAGTGACAATGATGACTATGAGAAACCTTGGAGAGGACCGCATGTGTGGGCAACCACTAGATGGAGCCCGAGTGGTACGTGTAGCAGTTTGAAAAACACTGCTTCAAATCGTTCTGCCTCTGAGTGCTGTGGCACTTGGGGTGGCCTGTCAGATTTTAGGGGTGATACGTGCCACCCTGGTACACCCCCTAGATGAGGAGGTGACTTTCCAGGGTATACCCCGCCTTCCGCCCGAATGCAGATGGGATAGGCTCTAGTACCCCCCATGACCCAGAGAGGGACAAGTGGTAGAAAATGGATCGATGGATTGACGTTTTACTTATAAACCAGAAAAAGATACCTTTGTGAAGACGGACTGTGCAATTTCTGAATGAGCCGCAGGAGAGGACACTTATTTTTTGCAACGCATTTTGGTCGTTTGTACCTGATAGATTATTGAGGGATAATAAGCAGTGTTGTGTGTGACAAAAAGTCGTGTGCACAAGAAACAAAATGTGTCAGAATTGAACCTATTGTTAGTACAAGATTGACAACAAGTTGAAGAGGTCATACGTTGACTACTTTTGGACGAGTAGTTGAACATGTAGCATTTGCACCACTGTCTTTTCAGTAATCTGGAGTGAAACCAGCAGAATGTGTACATTTAAACATACAATGCTTCTTCTTAGTGTGTTTAAAGCCTGTTGTTTACCACTGTCAGAGGCCTGGGCAATATAATGATTTTATGTATTTTATTATATATTTTTCACTAATGTGCATGCATGCGCGTGAGTGCGTGCGTGCATCGCATGCGTGGGGTTCGCAGCAGTGAAATGGTCTATGCCTGTTGGTTAGTATCTACATTTATTTAAAGCAACAATCCGTCAGTTAGTATAACGTCAAACATTGGCGGTTGGACACAGTGCATTTGTTTGCATAAGTTAATGAGAGTTGGGAGATGTATGTGTGGTGTACAGTGGGGCAAAAAAGTATTTAGTCAGCCACCGATTGTGCAAGTTCTCCCACTTAAAATGATGACAGAGGTCTGTAATTTTCAGACTTCATAGTTTACCTATGATGAAAATTACAGACCTCTGTCATCATTTTCAGTAGGAGAACTTGCACAATCGGTGGCTGTCTACATACTTTTTTGCCCCACTGTATAAGGGATTAGAAGAGTACAGTCAAAGTGATGCAGTTGAAATTGTCTTGGACAATATCCTCTTTGGTCATTTTAGCAGGTACATATGTGTAACAATGCTCACGCTGCGCGGTCCAGACCTGCACACTCCTGAGAGTCAAGCATGCTAGCCAGTAGGCTTGAAGCCCAAGCTTCCAACTCACTGATCAAGGCTGCCATTAGTCCTGAATATTCCTATAATATCCTGCAGAGCTGCATCAAAATGTATTTTTAGAAAGATAATAATGCTCAGCTTCGAATAACACTGTCTGAGATAAAAAAATAAAAAAAAAACTTGCCACATTGGTTGTAATTAGCTCTAAGTGTGATGCAATGCAGTTGTCATTTACAACCATATTATAAATGCTATTGATCTATTGTATATTTTTCTGTACATCTTGTAACCGCATTGATGACGTTTATGTTTTTCAGGACTCTTATCTCCTACCTGTTTGTGCGGGTGTGCTTGTGTGAGCGCGTGTGTCGAAGAATTCTGTGTGTGGTTGTTTGAGTGCTTGTGTGCTGTGCCTCCCTGTAGTGTGCAATGTCTTCGGAGCTGCTGGTGGATTTGAGTGAAGACCCTGCTACAGCCCAACTGGGCCAATTGAAGCTGGCCACCTTAGAAGACAAACAGTTTCCGGCTGATGAGTCAACTCTCAGCAAGTCTGGTCTGTGGCTCATATTTCCATTACACTTTATGTACAATGACAAGGACATGCACAGCATGGACACATAATTTTTTTGTAGCCATAACATAAGTTCCTCAAGAATCTGGGGAAGTAATTCATACACAGCGTTGCCTCTATTTTCGTATAAACCCGTTCCAAAAGGTCAGACAAAAAACAAATATATGCAATAAATTGTTCCCATTGAAAAATATTGTTACATGGATTAAATAAAACTAACCTATTCATCTGGATTTAGCCATGTCTTTGACAAAATAGATGAATGTTATACAGTCATTCCTCGCCATACCATGCTTCAAATATTGCGTCCTCACTTTTTAGTTTTTTAAAGCATATTCTACTTATTTCTTGCCTAAATTACGTGTTAAATTTAGTGTTCTTTGTGTATTTTGTATTACAGTTAAGAATTTCTCGTTTGTTATGATGTTGTGGCAATCAATAAAATATACTTACCAAGCGGGACGTTCATTTCTGGCTAACAGGTATGCGAATCTTGGCGCTGTCTTCACCACGACTATCAAGTTGACCAAGTTTTGGCAGAACTGTTTTTTAGTACTCTTCATCTTCAACGGTTTTCGAACGTTCGTTTTTGGCGTGAGTGATGTCAAAAGACAAGACATAGAATGAAACTTGGCGCTCCACTTAATGTGAAGAAGACCGCTTTTAAGTCTCAGCAGCTGTCTGGGCAATGTGAAGTAGACATGAACGCTGTTGAAGCACTTCATCTTTGACCTCAATATCACAGCTCTACATGACATCCATGAGCCTTTGGCGTGTCGTAGCTGCAACTATCAAGTTTACCAAGTGTTTGCAGAACAACACAGACAATGGTTTCAGCACATCAAAGCCCAGTTCTAACTTAGAGGAATTACCCATGATGCCATAACATGAATGACACTTGAGGAATCTACAGTAGAACACACTCAAGGTCTCATATTGGGTAAAATAAATGTAAATGTAATGTTTAATCTTTAGTGGGCTCTAATAATGTTTAAAAAAAAAAAAAGAATTGTTGAAAGTCATAAACAGTTTTCTATATTTCAAATATGAAGATATTCAATTTATCAATAATAATCATACTCTACTTAGGCCTTAGTATTCCCTGAGGAACATAGGCTGCCGACGAAAGCCTTCCATCCATTCCGGTCTTGTGACCTACGGTCGGGTTGTTGCCATGACAGCCCCTCAGCCCTCATCTCCTGTTCCGTGCTTCTTCTCCAGGTTGTTCTTGGTCTCCCTCTGTTTCTTTTTCCCTGTGGGTTCCATGTTAGTGCCTGTTTGGTGATTGATTTATTAGGTTTTCTAAGTGTGTGGCCTATCCATCTCCACTTCCTTCTCCTGATTTGCAGTTTCACTGGTTCTTGTTTGGTGAGTTCCCACAGGTTGGCATTGGTGATGGTGTTTGGCCAGTAGACTCCTAGGGCCCGACGGAGGCATTGGTTTACAAATGTCTGAAGTTTAGTGAGTATGCTATTGGTGGTTTTCCATGTTTCTGATCCGTACAGCACGATGGGTTTGACATTTGAGTTAAATATTTTAAGTTTGGTTTTGAGAGAAATGGGTTTTGCTCTCCATATTTTGTTTGTTTAGCATGTTGAATGTTGTTCTTGCTTTCCCTATTCGGGATTTGACATATTCATCTGCCCCTCCATCTGCACTGATTATGCTCCCCAAGTATGTAAAACTCACTACCTCCTCTAATTGATTATGGTCCATTGTTATAGGTGTATTGTTTTTGTTATTGATACGCATTACTTTTTGGTTTGTGAATTGATCTTAAGCCCAAGAAATGCAGAAGCTCTGTGTAGTTTTTGTGATTCGTCCTGCATCTGTTGGTGAGTGTGAGCTAGGACAGCTAGATCGTCTGCAAAGTTTAGGTTCTCCAGTTGTTCGGTAAGGCTCGACTGTATGCCGGTTTTGCTGTTTTTGGTTGTTTGGTTCATGGTCTAGTCAATACAGAGGAGGAAAAGGACAGGCGAGAGCAGACATCCTTGCCGCACCCCAGTCAGGACCTCGAAGACCTCCGATGGTAATCCGTCATGTAGGACACGACATCGCATCCCTTGGTAGGTGCTCTTGATGCTGTTGATGAGCTTCGGTGGGAAGCCATAGTGTGCCATCAGCTTCCACAGTGTCTCACGGTCGACACTGTCAAAACGCCTTTTTAAAGTCTATAAAATTAATATATATCGGTGAGTTCCATTCCATGGATTGCTCTATTATAATCCTGAGGGAGGCAGTTTGGTCAGCACAAAATCTTCCAATTCTGAAACCAGCCTGGTTTTCCCTCAGTTGTGCATCGAACGATTTCCGCATCCTTTCTAGTCGAATGTGGTTGAGCACCTTCCCTGGCGTTGAGAGGAGCATAATTCCCCCGTAGTTTTTACACTCCCTGAGGTCTCCTTTCTTGGGAATCTTTATAATGTTGCCATCTCTTCAGTCTGATGGGACTATTTCTTCCTCCCAGATAGCTTGCATGAGATGGAAAAGCATGCTGGAGGATGTTTCGATATCTGCTTTGAGAGCTTCTGCTGGTAGCTCATCTGGCCCTTCTGCCTCTTCTGCTCTCAGGGCTTTGATGGCCTTCCTGATTTCCAGTTTGGTAGGTGGGTTGCAGTTTATTTCAAGCATGATTGGAGCTGGTGGAATATCTGCAGTCAGTTGAGGTTGCTCTCTGTTTAGTAGGTCTTGAAAGTGATCGGTCCATCTCTAGAGTTTATCTTCCTTGGTTGTGAGGAGTGTACCATTTGTGTCTTTAATATGCATTTGAGCTTGTTTAAATTTGCTGGTGAGCATCTTTGTGGTTTGATAGAGTTCTTTCAGATTATTCTTTCCTGCTGCTTCCTCTGCCTGCTGCGCTAAATCCTCCATGTACTTCTTTTTTGTCCCTTCTGACACTCTTCTTCACATCCTTGTTTACTACTTCATATTCTCTTTGTGCTGCTGCCTTTCCTGCTCTCGTTCTGCATCTCTTAACTATCTCCTTTTTTTCCTTCCTCTCACTAACTTTATTGTGGGTTTCTGTGGATAGCCTTGGTTTGTTTGTGGACTTTTTTCTCTCTACAACTTCTGCACAGGTCTCTTTCCATGTGGTCTTCAAACTTTACCAAATCCCTTCTACAGTTCCTTGTGCTTGTGTTGTCTGGTCCTGTAGTACTTGAAACCGGTTGTGTAATGTGACTTGGTATAGTTCCAAGGTGCCTATATCTTGGAATTGTTGTATGTTGAATTTGATCCTCCCTCCTCTTTGTCTAATGCATTTCAATTTCAACTGGAACCTTGCTGTGACTAGGTGGTGGTCAGATGCAGCGTCAGCTCCTCTTCTCGCTCTGACATCAAGCAGTGAGCGCCTGAATTTCCGGCTAATGCAGATGTGATCAATCTGGTTTTCAGTTGTGTGGTTGGCAGAAACCCATGTTGCTTTGTGGGTGTCCTTGTGTGGTAAAATGGAACCTCCAATAACCAAGCTGTTGTCTGCACATACTGTAGGAAACCTTTCACCGTTTACATTCATTGTTCCAAGCCCTTGCGTTCCCATTATCAGCTCATAGCCATTGTTATTTCCTCCTATTTTCGCATTCATGTTCCCCATTAAGACCATGATGTCCTTTCCTTTCTTTTTCTGAAGAATGTGGTATAGAAGATTGTAAAAGTTGTCCTTCATTTCATCCTCTGCATCGTTGGTATGTGCATAGCATTGTACTATTTGAAGGTTAATTTTCTTATGCGTGGTATGGAATTTTGCAGTAATGATCCTTGAGTTGATGGGTCCCAACTGATGAGGGCCCTCTGAGCTTCTTTGGATAGCATGAACCCTACACCCTCTGTATGTGGTGCAGAGTCTTCTGGGTGCCCTGAATATAGTATGGACTCACCACTGGCCAGTTTAACCTGCCCCGACTGGAGCCATCTGGTTTTGCACAGAGCCAGGGGAGATATTCTATATCTCCTCTTCTCTTCCGCTATAACTGCTGTCTTTCCCCCTGCATACATGGTTCTGACGTTCCATGTTGCGATGTTAGTGGAGTGTCTAGGGGTCAGAAGAATTGAATGCACCGTCTCCTTACGGTTTTCCGAGTGCATCGTCATTTTCTCTTTGGTTTGTGTAACCGAAAAGACTTCCTTTCCAAGACTTTCGGATTTTTTGGTTTTTGTCAACGTTTCTGTAGCAATGAGTTTTTATGGGTTGGGGTTTCTAGCCCCAAGCCTAACTTTCCACCATTTCTGGTTTCGGGAAGTTTGGAGTTGACTTGTTAGTCCCCTCGCCTAGTCTATTGTCTTCCAGGTAATGGGTTACAGTCTCATACCACGTGAGACCAGACATAGGGTCGTGTACAAGCTGTCTTGGCAAGTCAAGCCCAGTCAACTCCTGCTACTGTATAGTGAGAGCCGCACCAGCCACAAGCAATGAAACTGTTGCAAGCCCACCCTACCAGCAGAGTGAGACAAATATTCAATTTATCAATAATAATCCTACTTTGCGTAAATTATTTACAACGATTACAACAAATTAACTGTGATAAACAAAGGAAGACAGTAGTCTGACTCTGAAATCAGATCATACTGCTGTAATTAAAGGCGATCAGATGTTTAAAAGTCCAAATTTGATTTTAAAACATTGCTCGCTTGGTGGATTAATATTTTTTTCATTACGTTTTCTAAGAAAGTGATGATATTTTGTAAATAAAGGTAATTTATGGAGCTTATCACTCTGTGGTGTTTAGTCGCTAAGTTCATAACACTGAGCCCCCCGCTCTGCCATCTTATTCTCTGGCAGGCTAGATGTGTAGTATTGTGTTTATGAACAATATCTATTTGTGGAGGTCCAATTTTTTACTATCATGGAAAATATTGATGTGATTTAAATATGATGCTACACTCAGTTGAAGAAGCTTGTGGTGAAGCAAGTGTTTGACCCCAGATATCTTCACTCATAAAGACCAAAGCATTCAAATAAGATGTTTTAACAGAAAAATGACAACTGCATTGTAGATGTTTAATGTTAATTGTGTGTGTGTGTGTGTTTGTTTCAGACACGGACATCTCCCAGCGTTTTGATGCTAGTTCCCCCCACCTGCCCTGGGACCATCCTTTTTATGACATTGCCCGACATCAGATCATCGAAGTTGCAGGTCAGCATTTTATCGATGCACTTCTCTCAAATTGTCCTGCCACACTATTTTTTTCTCCTTCTTTGTTTTCTTGTAGGAGATGACAACTTTGGCAGAAAAGTGATTGTGTTTAACGCCTGCAGGATGCCGCCCCAGCATCAACTGGACCATCACAGGCTTCTCATGTGAGTTAATCCTAGCTTTGAGTCTTGCCATAGGGAGGAATATTTACACAATTTTCAACTGACTGATTCTTAGACCTGCAGAGATTTATGGATTTTTATTTCTATGTTAGCACAGATCCTATTGATTGTTATGGGTCTGATAAGGCAAAAATCTAAATAACATTTTGTCTCTCTAATTTTAAACCTTAAAGATATTTTGTGTTTTTTTTGTAAATCCAAGAACTTAATTGAATTTAAAATTATTTCTCAACCATTGTGTATGGGATACAGTATTTGCTGTCAAAGGTGAGATGTGTGCAGCGTAGAAGTGAAGCAGTGCAAGTACTCATAATCGGATTATTTTAAACGGAACCTTTTATTGCTGGTATTTTGACGTATATCGGTACAACTTCAACTGAACTACACCAGCAGATACATTACAAACAAAAATTATACTAGTATTTAAAATAATTGTGTGACTGCCAAAATACATTCACCTCCCAAATCGTTGATCCGATTGAAATTCAAGCATCAAAATATTCATCAATTTTAAGGCTCATTCAAAAAACTTGGAGTGAATCATAATTTCATGTTTTTGACCATTTTTTCTTTTGACTACTCCTACACAATTTTCAACTAGTTGAACCCATTCCACTATGAAAACATTTGTCCTGATTAGGACAAAGAAAATTGGTATCTTTGGTATTTTAAAAATTCCCAGTTTTTACAGTATTCATGATTTTTGAAAATATTGGACAAAAATGATCAGATTGTTTTGCACAAGGAGGGGATTGTGCGTCTTCCTTGTGCCAAGGAATGAGATCATGCATGTTTCTTTTGGTGCAATGAAGCAGTGCCATCGATTGTGCATTCGCTCTTCATTGTATGGAGAGTTCTGAGTTGGGTTCATGCAGAGTGTTCTGAGTTTGCTTTTATAAAAAATCAAAGAAAGAAATGGTGACGAGATAGGAACAAGATAAAGATCCAAATCAATATTTTATAACAATGGTGTCCAAATTTCTGCCACTGAGGGCCACACTGAAGAATCAAATCACGCAGCGGCCATTTTGATATCTTTCATTTTCTAAACCATTGCAGTATGTAGATGCCAGCACGGAGTTACAGGGGTTAGTGCATAAGCCTCACAATACAAAAGTCCTGAGTAGTCTGTCTATCTGTGTTGGCCCTGCGATGAGGTGGCGACTTGTCCCGGGTGTACCCTTCCTTCCGCCCGAATGCAGCTGAGATAGGCTCTAGCCCCCCCCCCCCACCCCACCCCACCCCGCGACCCCTAAAGGGACAACCGGTAGAAAATGGATGGATGGATGGAATGACAATTGGTACTCATCCCACCACTCTCACGGTTGCCTTTTTCTTTCCTTGAAAATAACCTTCAATGCAGGTTTATGCTCAATATATATATATATATATATATATATATATATATATATATATATATATATATACATATATATAGTTGCAATCAAAAGTTTACATACACTTGTAAAGAACATAACGTCATGGCTGTCCTGAGTTTCCAATAATTTCTCCAACTCTTCTTTTTTTGTGATAGAGTGATTAGTGCACCGTTTCTTCAGCCGTTTGTGCTTGTTTGTGGCTCATCAGTAGCAAGTGAACTGCAGCCAAGTTTCCCCTGTTACGGCACAGCCCGACGGTCAAAAAGAACACGTTTCGTTAATCGCCCGTTATGCCTGCAGCCCTTGGAAGAAGTTTGGACACTCCTGTTATAATATGTATTTTTGTTTTGGGTGGGAGGCAGCAGTTTTCAGTTGTTTAATTAAAAAAATAATCAAAGTTTTTTACATAAAAGATAAGAAATCCCACCGATTTTAAAGCAAATAGTATATGTTTGAGACACGGTAGCTGAGATCATAGGTCAGACTGTCAGTTTTAATTTCTGTGGTTTCCCATCTCTAAAACTAAAGATACATTTTTCCTGTTAAATCAAGATTATTATTTAAAATGTTGCAATGAAATCTCTTGTCTGGAGATGTCCTAACCTGTAAGCATTGATGTGTTTCTGTCTTGGCTAGGTACCTGAAAGGAACATTGGATCAGTATGTTGAAAGTGACTACACGCTGATCTATTTCCATCATGGTCTGACCAGTGAAAATAAGCCGTCACTCAGCTGGCTGCGAGATGCTTACAGGGAGTTTGATAGGAAGTAAGCTTAGTCACTGAACAATGTCAGTGCTGATGGATGATGGATTCAATGTTGATTTTTTTTTTTAATGATGTTTGTTTTGTTTGCCAGATATAAGAAGAATATAAAGGCCTTATACATCGTCCATCCCACAATGTTCATCAAGACCCTGTTGATTCTCTTCAAACCAATAATCAGGTATATATTTCTGTTTTGAGCCAGAATACAAGTTAGCATTGTATAAATAATAGGGCTGTCAAACAAAGTATGTATCTGCATATTTTAATATATAGTATATTATATTCCATAGTTAACATGTAACTATTTGCAGATAGAAATAATTATTGATATTTAACAAGTGTACTTTGGATGGACCTTTTTTAGATTTTTTTTACACTATCAACATTGGTTTTCAGCAATTTATTCGCTTTATGTAAATGTTTATTAAACATTATTCTTTTTAAACAGTTCAACACTAAATGGACATAAACATCTTTACTGACAATGTAAAAAAATGACCTCCAGTGCAATAGTGTCATGTCAGATATTGTATACCTGACAGTTTTTTGCTGGAGCACTTGAATTCAGAGGGTTGTTGTCACAGCTTAGCCCATTTATACCACAAAATGTGGACTGTTCCAATAATGCTTTATTTGTCAAAACAGTTTCGTAATGTAATCTGTGATATTTTTACTTAACAAATATTAAATTGTTGTAGTATTATTGTAAATTTTAAAAGGGAATTAAGGACTCCAGATGTGTACCTATTGTCTATTCCAGTGTATACCTCCAAAGTAGTTATTTTAGAAGCATGTTCCCAAAAGATATACATACAGTACTGTAGGTGAAGTAAAACAAAAATATGTTCAATGTATTCAAACTCATATTACTTTTTGGTAAATACACTTCGATGGAGTATGACTGTTTGGGGTTTAAAAAAATCAGAATGTTAGCTTCCAAAATAACCTAAAACCATGCTCCATCTGGGGATTCATGGCTGCTTGGACTCTTTGCCGCACTTGGTCAAAGTCTTCCACCCGCTCTATGCAAGCAAAACTCTGTCTACCCGAAACTGTATCTTGTCTTTCATAATACATTTGTCATGATTGTATGGGAAAAAGACAGGGAGAAAAACTTTAAAAGCGTGATAAGGTCTATATTTTCCTTTGCACTAGTATGCAGCACTTATTTGATTTTTTGACAGAACTCTACCCATCAACCAATGTTTCAGTGTTTTCACAATTTTATTGGCTATTCAGTGTTTCAGTAGTCATTAGGATTTGATGTAATTTGCTTGAGCTATGTGGAGGCTGGTACATTTTTCATTGGTTATTTTACCTCAGCAGATGGGATAAACGGTTGTCTAGAGATCGGTGTCAGTCAAACGTTTATAGAGTCTCTTCTTTTAATGTTTTCTAAATGGTAAATAAACCCAAGCAAGAGTCAGCCAATAATACAAGTAATAGTGATTTAATCTATTCTACATACAGTATAAATGCCCTTTGAAAAAAAACTCCAACAACGATTTAGATACTAACTGGCACATTCATTTAAAAAAAAAAAAACATAATATTTGTCTATTTTGGTCATTTTAAGCATTGCGGAACATTTTTTTGGTGTGCATTGCAATAGTCGCTACATTGGGACTAAGGGGTGTTAGGCCCCGTCAGAAATCTATGTAGCCCCAGTTAAAGCCCTACAGCATTTTATATTATATGTTTAAATACTTTTATTTAATTAGTTTAAATAACTAAAATAGTCATTATGTTCTGATTTAATCCCCTCTTTCGTGTGTGTGCTCGTCTGTGTGTTATAAGGGTAGGCTCGCAGTGAAAAGATGCCAACATCATCACAAGTTACACGAATAAAGGTGACAAACTTGATTGCGGCAACAACAAGGGGTTTGTGGCCCTCACTTCTGCTGGAAAGGCGCTCTCAAAAATCATGCTGCTGCGGCTGATGAATAACATCACAAAAGTTTTGCTCCCTGAAACCCAGTGAGGTTTTAGGAAGAACAGGAGTGGACACGATTTTTTACGGCAAGGCAACTTCAGGAAAAGTGCAGGGAACAACATCAAAACCTCTTCCTGGCCTTCATCAACCTTTCCAAAGCCTTTGACACAGTAGATAGGGAGCTCCTTGGAGTGTTAGACAGGTTTGGCTGTCCAGCCAAATTACCATGATGGCCCGAGAGATCATTGGCAAGCAGTAGTCAATACTATTCCTTTTCCACACAAGAGTGTGACAGGGGTACATACTTGCACCTGCACTCAACATCTTCCTCCTCTGCATTACCCTGCTTCTCCACAAGGAGTTACTGCACAACAGTGGCGTGGTGGATTTCAGACTGGATGGCAACCTCTTCAATATCAATAGGCTGCAGGCTACCACCAAGCTGTCTAATGTGCAGGTACTTGACACGCAGTACGCAGATGACTGGGCTTTTTGAAACCCACTCCCCTGACAACCTGCAGACCTTCTTTGCTGCTGCTGTACAGGCCTACAGCAGTATGGGGTTGTCAGTCTACATCAATTAAACCAGGGGTCGGCAACCCGCGCTCCGGAGCCGCATGCAGCTCTTTGATCACTCTGGTGTGGCTCAGCTGTAAACTTGCCGACCTTCCTGAATTTACCGGGAGATTTCTGACCTCAGTGCCTTTCCCTGAAATTGTCTAAGGTTAGCATACTGCGATTTTCACTCGGACAGCAACATTGAGGGCGGGCCATGATGGCAATACCCATAACATATTCTAATACAAGTAGTTGAGCCCACTGTTACATAACACTATATGCGTGCCGGCCGGTCACGTATTGTGTGTAACCTCTATTACAATCCTCAAGCGATTGCAAGGCATAATTGTTCAACAACCATGCAGGTTACACTGAGGGTTGTAGTATAAACAACTTTAACACTCTTGTATTTAAAATGGAAACAAAAGTACGCGTTTCATACAGAGCTTTCCAGGGGCGCACTTAGTCCCGTATTTTTATGACTGAGAATTAAAAACTAGTCTGTAAAATCTAAATACTTTCCTTGAACGACAACGCAACCGTTTGCTGCGGGCTTAGCCAATCGATGGCAGCGTGTCAGATTGCTCACCTATAAAATTCATTGCAGTCTGACTTTTCTGCCATTTGCTTTGCCTTGGCTGTCACTGTGCCTGGTGCCAGCTAACTAGATATCAGCCCATTGTCTGGTAATTAAATTAAACTTTTTACCTCAGTGACATTTTTTTTCTTGAAAGCTACATATGTGACTATCATATTTAGTAACTCTGCTCTCTTTTTGTCATAATAATAATGTCTTGACATCACCTTGTTAAACATAAACATAGTGTTTCCAGCTATATGATCATTAAACTATACTTTAAAAATGTGTACAGGAGTCTTCAACAGGTAATACAGTAATTATTTTATATTATTTTATAAGTGTTCAGCTCAGTCATTATGCTTCTATTTAATAACAAATTACCACAATATATCATAAAGACCATGACCACAGACAATGATCTGCTTCATAAATAAAGCACAATTGAAATAAGGTTAAATTAAACAAACAAGAAGCGTACAGTTGCCTCCTTTCGACCTTCATGGTTAGTGTAAAACTCCTCCTGGCATTTAATCCATTACACTGTGACACAAGATACAAGAGTTCTTGCAATGTCCGAAAGCAAGAAAAGTGTTGCCTCCATCCATTGCGGACTCTCGACTGGATGGCAAAATCAAACTGCTCGGGGGTCCAAATTTTGCCATTATCTTATTTTGGTTCCATTTCCTGCATGTCTCCCTGAGCGCTCGTTTCCCTCACCCGTCCCTGATTGGCAGCCTGGCACACCTGGTTATAATTGCCAATCAGACGACTATTTATGCTTGCCTCGCCCTGCAGTCAGGGCTTGATGATTGTATCTTGTGTGCTTTTGCCTGTCTCCTGTCTCCTGGTTCCTGCTTTCCCTGCATTTTGACATTAGTCATGTTTTCCTGCGCTACCCCTCCCATCTCTGCATCTAAATAAATAATTCTCAACTGAAAGTCTTGCAAGCCAATTCTAATCCTCTAGATTAATCTACGCTTCTCAACTATTCAAGATTATCATTGTCAGAAGCTTAAAATTGTGTGTGTACACACAATTGTAAGCTTTTGAATGTATATTATAACCATATGGAGTCGGACATGGGAATTAAATTTTGTTAAGTGCCATTAAGAATGGCATGGAAAAGCATTACATTAGATTCGCTAATACCTGTAGAAACCCTCATTTTGAATATAGCTGATTGCAGGCGTACTTCTTGGATCAGGGATATATTTATGTATGTCCACATCGCGGACATGCACTGTCCATTATTTTATCTGTCACCTTTGCACATGAAACATCTTTGCCATAATCACTTGTGTTAAGCTTAACCATTTTGTTGAATATTTTTTAGTTTTATTCAGTCAAAAATACTTTTTTATCGAAAATTGCTTGTGCTGTCCATCATAAATGCTTTTACGGAAAAAAGGAGAACTGAGGTAATGAAAATCTATTATATTCTTTGCACCCCATGTATCCTCAAGCATAAACCCAAACCCCACCCTATTGGTTCAATAACAACTACCACTAATCATGGCAGACTTCATGAGAGCCAACAACTACTACTTTGGGACAAATGATAATCCAGAACCTTTTTTTTTTTTGCCAGAATATAAGGAGGATGAGCTACAAGTTTTAGATGCAAAGTGATAAGCAGATCAGAGTAATGCTATGTGCTAAACAAGAGTAATGCTATGTGCTAAACAAGAAATACAGACTACAAATGTAATAAAACAATCACGTAGTGCACAATGTCCGCTCTCAGTGGGATGCTAACTGATGGGATGTATATATATTTCAGCACAAAACTTGTGTTCCCTGTTTAGATTATGGAATCATAATAATCACTCCTCAGTGAAAAAGTAAATAAGTTTGCGGAAATGAGCATTGTTGTCAGGTATTCTTAGAGAAGTCTTAGGGTCTACCGGTAAGTTGAATTTCAAAGTTGAACAACCTCTCAGCCTATGGCTACAACCTTCTATTATACAAATGTGATTCATGATTTACAATCTAACATTCATTTTTAACAACTCAGAATTTGCAGTAGCTCAGTATGTATATCAATAGCTGTACCTAAATAAACTTTTCTTACCTTTGCTTTCAAAACAAGTTGCACACTTTCCAGTCTCGGCTTGTCATGTAAAATGCACAACATCTTATTCTATTTCTGTGATCAAGGCGCCGTGTTACTTTAAGTAGTTCTTCGGGCCGTAGCGCTTTTAAAAACAATATCTCCAACACTTGGTTAATGTACAGTTTACGCCTTGTAAATGGACAATTGTTGGCAGTTTTTGGATTTTTTTTTTTTCCAGAGGGCTTTATAGACTGAATAGATGACTCCAATTAGCAACAATGGTAGATGTCTTGTCTGAGATGTTTTTTTTTACAAGAATACCGGTACACAAAAAAGGAGAAAAACATATGTGTTCTTGTATCACATAGGGATTGAGAATAATAGGCAAAATAACCCCGTAAGGGACAAGCGGTAGAAAATGGATAAATGAATGGGAGGGGCGGAGTGCAATTCCCCTTTAAGGTTTACAATACCCGGAGCTACTGGTACAAGTAGTTGACAAATTTAGTCACATGGTTAAAAAGTGAATTTCATGCAGATCATTCTCACCCAGACTCTACCTGCAGTGTACCCCAAGTTCATTATGTTTGAGATCACTGCCCTAGACAGTAGGTGCAATGTGATTTTGCCCCTTAGGGACTGTGTTAGGTTTGGACATGACTTCAGAGGAACCCGATTGAGCATTAATTTTAGCAATCCTAATTTTCTTGTCTTTTTTTATTTCAGCTTTAAGTTTGGAAGAAAAATCAACTATGTGAGCTATCTGAGTGAGCTGGATGATGTGGTCAAGTGTGAGCAGCTAATCATTCCAGTCCGTGTCAAAGAGTAGGAAGCACTCATTTGTTCGTGCATGCAATGGAATAAGTTCTGCAACCATTATTCATCGTAATACCAAGCTGTTATGTGTGTGCAGGTACGACAACAAGTTGAGGGCATCTCTGAAGTCACCTTCCCAGCTTCCCCTGTCCCCTCCTCGTAGCCCACCTCTCCCCAACCAGGTCTTTGGGGTCTCCCTTGAATTGCAAGTCACATTTTACCCGTTTTACTATATCAAAAAATCTTAAATATCAGTTCTCAAATTTAGAGGCATCTTTGGTTTTGAAAATATTTCCACTTCTATGGTAACGAGTATGTGTCTCAGGTTAAGAAAGAGGAGTGCAGATGGGGAACCGGTTCCTGTGGTGATGAGAGACACGATAAGCTTTCTGACAAAGCAAGGTGCCTGAAACATGAACAATAATGTAACATCTTTATGCGTTTGTTTGTTGCTGCCCTAACTCTTGTCATTGCCAGGATTGGAGATTGAGGGGATTTTCCGACGTTCAGCCAACGTGACTTTGGTGAAGGACGTCCAGCTCAGATATAACTCAGGTGGGAAGTTTACACTGCAAAACATGGAAATTAAGCAAGATTGCACATTTAAAACCAACAGAATAATGCAATTATTAGTTGCATGTATTATACACATTTCTGAACCCCTGAAAGGAAAAGCTGAAAACGAGAAAAGCACTTGGAGAGCACAGACCTACACCAGGCCCTTTCTCCCAATTGTAAAATAAAAAAAGTCCTGAGTCCAGATCAGCCACAAAATGTAATCACTTGTTTTTTTTATCCCATGTACATTTTCTGAAAGATAAATGAAAATCTTCCGATACCTATTTGAGCCATCTATCGCGGAATGAAAATCGTAGTTAAGCGATTGTCAGTCAGCCACTGTGTAATTAATGTCAGTGTACATTCATGTAAAGTTTTCCATCAGGCTGTGTTCGACTTACAACATAAATATACTGTAGACGTGGATTAAGTAATTATTTTTAACTAATCGTGGCATAGCATGCATACAATAACATTGATGTGCCACCTACAGTTAGTTATGCTCGGAAAATAAGTAAAACATTTTTGTGATGTTCGTATTAAATATAAATTTTTCAGTGTTAAGGATAAGTAGGGGTTGAACAGTTCACAAAATTGACGGTTCGGATCTTACCACTGGTTGTGGTCACAGTTTTTTGTTCAGTTCTCTCTAAGACTGTGAATCCTAATTTGTCCAAACATAATTGTCTCTTTTGTCTGTCATGTTTAGAAAACACACTCATGTTTGATTTAGGGAGTAGTAACAAATTTGTTGCACAAAGTCAGACGTGTGCTGCTATGGAAACTGACATAAATGCACAGAATAATTAGTTACGGCTCTGCATAAAATGACCAAAATACGGTAAATATTGTACATGTTACATATTATTATGATCGTGTCTGTTAATACATTATATATAGATTTGCAATACGTATATAAAACCTTGATGGAAGGTTTTGAGGTAGTTTGAGAGGGCTTTAAAGGCTACAACTGCCCATTAGATGCATCTTTCAAGCGTGTTTTATCATCTTTAAAATCCTAAAAAAATAAATAAAAAAAATAAGACGTGTTCTTGTCTCTCATAATGATTGTGAACGATAGGCAAAATTCCACAAAAAAAGTGCATTTCCCCTTTAAAGTGTTGTCATTTTTTTGTCATGTACAGTTAAATTATTGCTACTCTTGGTGGTAATATGGCACTTTGGGGAAAAATGGCTAAAGAAATGCATTCTTTTAATAACACTTTGGCTTTTATTATCAATTGATATTGATTGGTAGAGTTGTAAATGATGAATGTCCAAAACAATATATACCCAGTATGTTGATTTTCTTATGGTCCCGGATGAAATACCTCTCAGGCTGGATATGGTTGCAGTTTGACAAATAAATCTCCCTTTGTGGTGCCTGGGTTGCAGGAGCGGCAGTAAATTTCCAAGAGATGGAAGATGTCCACTTGGCGGCAGTGATCCTGAAGACGTTCCTGAGGGAACTTCCAGAGCCACTGCTGACTTACCAACTTTACAATGACATCGTCAACTTCACCTGTGGGTTTGCCGTGCAACACCGTATTAAAAATGCTACCATGTCTGCAACACTATCATTCACTATCTGTGTCTGTTTTGGTCAAGCTGTGCCCTCCGAGAGTCAGGTGACAGTCCTGAAGACGCTGGTGGAGTCGCTGCCAGAGGAGAACTATGCTTCACTCAGATACTTAATCAAATTTTTGGCACAGGTACATTTTCCACCTTTTTCCCTCATCAGGGGTCTTATATATAAAACTGGGTGTGGATTTCTGATTAAAAGACAGAGTACGCCACAAAGCCCAAGTTTGGGTACGTAGAAAATCGACAATGAAGAAGCGGAATTTTACGGAGAAGGGAGACACGGCAGAAGCATGACAAAAATTATAATTCATATTATTTAGACATTTACATGTAATCAAAAGAAAACATAACAATAAAAGTACATACAGAATAATAATAAGTAAATTAATGTAACGATGATACAGTGTCTCAGCACTCGCATCTGACCAACAGGAAAATGCACAAATTGTATGAAAGAAAACAACAGTGATTGAATATTAAATAGTTACTTAGTGTATTGTTTGCTTGCTTGTTGTGTTGTTGCTTGTAATAATTTGCACTAAACATTTACACATAAATAAAAAACAGTTCTTAAACAATTTTGTTTATTTACAAAAACAGCTCTCTAGTGTCCCACAGCCCCAACAGCACAATAGCGTTGCAAATTTGCCTGTCCTTCACCAGGCCTTGTTTAAGGGTTGCACAGCCCACTATTACGAACGTCTTCTCCGTTTTATGAGCAAAATGGACATTAATAGTAAACTGTTGTTTCTAAATGATTAGTTTCAGCACCAAGCCAACAAAAATCTGGATGTTTCAGTCATCATTGCACACATGTACATAAGAAGGTAACTATTGAGACAATTCCAAGTCATGTCCTTAAGAGCATAACTACATCATGACGTTGTGCGTAGTAAAAACTAATGGAGGCCAATGTTTTTCTATATTAATGAAGTATTTTTTTTACTTTCATTACATGTAGGATCAAAGTTTATTTCAAACATATGACTTCAATTCACCATCCATCCATCCATCCATTTTATACCGCTTGTCCCTTACGGGGCCGCAGGGGGTGCTGGAGCCTATCTCAGCCGCATTCGGGTAGAAGGCGGGGTGCACCCTCGAAAAGTCCAGTTTGCTATGTCAGATTGTGTTTTTATAGATCACATACTTTGCAGCAAAGACACCATCTATTTTTGGCTGTGTTTAGTGCAACTGAAAGCTTCATAGTGGGGCTTGGCGATTGTATGACGGTGACAGATGATTGCGATTAATTTGAGATTGATCACAGTGATCAGCTCTTTCCATAATTTACTTGATCAAACATGGCGGAAATACCGCAGTAGTGAACAGTAGGGAAGCAATGGTGCTCGGTAAAATGCTGCAAGGTACAATCCGCCTTTATTGACCGTTGTCCTTTGTGTGTTTGTGTACGTGTGTGTGTATGGATGTGTTTGTGTCTGTACCTCCGTGTGTGTGTGCGACGATCCCTGTCCATCGTCGCGAAAGTCAGGCTTCTCACGACGTAATTAATGTTCAATCAGCGTTATGCCTCTTCATTCTTACACAGCTGAAAGTGCAGCCAAGAAGAACACAATAAAGAAACATGGCCAACACTTGCACAGAAGTTGATACACAACATTTACAAATCTCAAAACCAGTGAAGTTGGCACGTTGTGTAAATCGTAAATAAAAACAGAATACAATGATTTGCAAATCCTTTTCAACCTATATTCAATTGAATAGACTGCAAAGACAAGATAAATAATTTTCGAACTGGAAAACTTTTTTGGGGGGGCAAATATTAGCTTATTTGGAATTTGATGCCTGCAACATGTTCAAAAAAGCTGGCACGAGTGGCAAAAAAGACTGAAAATTGAAGAATGCTCATCAAACACTTATTTGAAAAATCCCATAGGTGAACTGACTGGCTAATTGGGAACAGGTGGGTGTCATGATTGGGTATAAAAGCAGCTGAAATGCTCAGTCATTCACAAACATGGATGAGGTGAGAGTCACCACTTTGTGAACAAATGTGTGAGCAAATTGTGGAACAGTTTAAGAACATTTCTCAACCAGCTATTGCAAATAATTTAGGGACTTCACCATTTAAGGTCTGTAATATCATCAAAAGGTTCAGAGAATCTGGAAAAATCACTTCACGTAACATTGAATGCCCATGACCTTGGATCCCTCAGGCAGTACTGCACTAAAAACCCGACATCGGTGTGTAAAGGATATCACCACGAGGGCTCAGGAACACTTCAGAAAACCATTGTCAGTAACTACAGTTTCTCGCTACATCTGTAAGTACAAGTTAAAACCCTACTATGCAAAGCCAAAGCTATTTATCAACAATACCCAGAAATGCCACCGGCTGCGCTGGGCTCATCTAAGATGGACTGATGCAAAGTAGACAAGTGTTCTGTGGTCTGACCAGTCCACAATTCAACTTGTTTATGGAAACTGTGGACGTCGTGTCCTCCAGAACAAAGAGGAAAAAAACATCCTTATTGTTCGAGGCGCAAAGTTCAAAAGCCAGCATCTGTGAAGGTATGGGGGTGTATTAGTGCCCAAGACATAGGTAGCATTTACATCTGTGAAGGCACCATTAATGCTGACAGGTACATACAGGTTTTGGAGCAACATATGTTGCCATCCAAGCAACTTTGTGATGGACGCCCCTGCTTATTTCAGCAAGTCAATGCCAAGCCAAGTGTTACAACAACGTGGCTTCATAGTAATTGAATGCAGGTAACTAGACTGGCCTGCCTGTAGTCCAGACCTGTCTCCCATTGAAAATGTGTGGCGCAATATAAAACCTAAAATACATCAAGCAAGAATGGGAAATAATTCCACCTGAAAAGCTTCAAAACTTGGTCTCCTCAGTTCCTAAACGTTTACTGAGTGTTTTTAAAAGTAAAGGCCATGTAACACAGTGGTAAAAAGGCCCGTGTGCCAACTTTTTTGCAACGTGTTGCCTCCATTAATATTTACGTTAATGATTATTTGAAAAAATAATTAAGTTTCTCTGTTCGAACATTAAATATATTGTCTTTGCACTTTATTCAATTGAATATAAGTTGAAGAGGATTTGCAAATCATTGAATTACGTTGTGGTGTGTGCTGTAATCCTGCTCTGAATACGGTCTTGCAAGCAGGAACAGAATGTCTTTGTATATTGGTCCTGACTAGGAGAATATACACACCTACTAATTCAATCAGAAAAACAATAAGTTTTATATCTAAATATTTTTGACTCTGAATTTTTTTTAATGTGTTTGCTCTGATCCAACTCATCTGATATACTGTGTACTTAAAAAACTCAGAACAACTGCAGACAATTTTTGTTCAAACAATTATCTAGATTGTGGATAAATGAATGTTGTTCCTGAACGAATCCCTAAACGTGTTTAATGTGTGGGCTCACATTATTTTACAGTACCTCATATTCAAACTGCACTTTAATGTACATTGATTAAATATAAGAATAGGGTTTTTGAAAAACTCCAAAATCTGAGTCATTGCTTGCCCGTTCAATTAATCAAAGAACACCAGTATTGATTTACTATTTGAAAGTGTTTTTTAGTAAATATTAACTTGAAAAAATAAGTATTTTAGTATTGAGTGCATTACTAATATTTTCTTTACTGCAGAATAAAAGTTTTTAGTGACAAACAAAATAACAACATAAGTTTGAGAGGGGAAAAAAGTGGTCTTCACCCCCTAAAACGTACCTTCAACCTAAGTACTGAGTGTAGCGTGAGTTGCACCACTTTTAAACACAATCATATATATATATATATATATATATATATATATATATATATATATATATATATATATATATATACACTGTATATATATATATATATATGAGTGGACCATGTTCCGCACCTCTATTGTCGAGGCGGCTGATTGGAGCTGTGGCCGCAAGGTTGTTGGTGCCTGTCGTGGCGGTAATCCCAGAACCCGTTGGTGGACACCAGCAGTGAGGGATGCCGTCAAGCTGAAGAAGGAGTCCTATCGGGTTCTTTTGGCTCATAGGACTCCGGAGGCAGTGGACGGGTACCGATGGGCCAAGTGGTGTGCAGCTTCAGCGGTCGTGCAGGCAAAAACTCAGACATGGGAGGAGTTCGGGGAAGCCATGAAAACGACTTCCGGGCGGCTTCGAAGCAATTCTGGACCACCATACGCCACCTCAGGAACGGGAAGCAGTGCACTATCAACACCGTGTATGGTGCGGATGGTGTTCTGCTGACTTCGACTGTGGATTTTGTGGATCGGTGGAAGGAATACTTCGAAGACCTCCTCAATCCCACCAACACATCCTCCTATGAGGAAGCAGTGCCTGGGGAATCTGTGGTGGGCTCTCCTATTTCTGGGGCTGAGGTTGCTGAGGTAGTTAAAAAGCTCCTCGGCGAGAAGGCCCCGGGGGTAGATGAGACCCGCCCGGAGTTCCTTAAGGCTCTGGATGCTGTAGGGCTGTCTTGGTTGACAAGACTCTGCAGCATCGCGTGGACATCTGGGGCAGTACCTCTGGATTGGAAGACCGGGGTGGTGGTCCCTCTCTTTAAGAAGGGGGACCGGAGGGTGTGTTCCAACTATCGTGGGATCACACTCCTCAGCCTTCCCGGTAAGGTTTATTCAGGTGTACTGGAGAGGAGGCTACGCCGGATAGTCGAACCTCGGATTCAGGAGGAACAGTGTGGTTTTCGTCCTGGTCGTGGAACTGTGGACCAGCTCTATACTCTCGGCAGGATTCTTGAGGGTGCATGGGAGTTTGCCCAACCAGTTTACATGTGCTTTGTGGACTTGTAGAAGGCATTCGACCGTGTCCCTCGGGAAGTCCTGTGGGGAATTCTCAGAGAGTATGGGGTATCGGACTGTCTTATTGTTGCGGTCCGCTCCCTGTATGATCAATGTCAGAGCTTGGTCCGCATTGCTGGCGGTAAGTCGGACACGTTTCCAGTGATGGTTGGACTCCGCCAAGGCTGTCCTTTGTCACCGATTCTCTTCACAACTTTTATGGACAGAATTTCTAGGCGCAGTCAAGGCGTTGAGGGGTTCCGGTTTGGTGGCCGCGGGATTAGGTCTCTGCTTTTTGCAGATGATGTGTTCCTGATGGCCTCATCTGGCCAAGATCTTCAGCTCTCACTGGATCGGTTCGCTGCCGAGTGTGAAGCGACCGGAATGAGAATCAGCACCTCCAAGTCCGAGTCCATGGTTCTCGCCCGTAAAAGGGTGGAGTGCCATCTCCGGTTTGGAGAGGAGACCCTGCCCCAAGTGGAGGAGTTCAAGTACCTAGGAGTCTTGTTCACGAGTGGGGGAAGAGTGGATTGTGAGATCGACAGGCAGATCGGTGCGGCGTCTTCAGTAATGCGGACGCTGTATCGATCTGTTGTGGTGAAGAAGGAGCTGAGCCGGAAGGCAACGCTCTCAATTTACCGGTCGATCTACGTTCCCATCCTCACCTATGGTCATGAGCTTTGGGTCATGATCAAAAGGACAAGATCACGGGTACAAGCGGCCGAAATGAGTTTCCTCCGCCGGGTGGCGGGTCTCTCCCTTAGAGATAGGGTGAGAAGCTCTGCCATCCGAGAGGAGCTCAAAGTAAAGCCGCTGCTCCTCCACATCGAGAGGAGCCAGATGAGGTGCTTCGGGCATCTGGTCAGGATGCCACCCGAACGCCTCCCTAGGGAGGTGTTTAGGGCACGTCCAACCGGTAGGAGGCCACGGGTAAGACCCAGGACACTTTGGGAAGACTATGTCTCCCGGCTGGCCTGGGAACGCCTCAGGATCCCCTGGGTAGAGCTAGACAAAGTGGCTGGGGAGAGGGAAGTCTGGGATTCCCTGCTTAGGCTGCTGCCCCCGCGACCCGACCTCGGATAAGCGGAAGAAGATGGATATATATATTATACACAAAATGAGAGTTGTCAACTTAACATATATTACTTCGATCAAACATGGCGGAAATGTCTGTTACAAAATACTCCAGTTGTAAACCGTAGGTATGGTACTCTGTATAATCCTGAATGAGACAATCCGACTTTGATTTAAAAAAAATCCAAAAGAAATTATGATATTAATTGAGATCGAATGATATTAATAACTAAATTGAGATCATTTTTGTTTGCCATAATGCCCAGCCTTACTTCATAGATGATTATAGATGAACCCCAGGTGGGTTATTTTCTCTTTCTCTGTCACGCTTTGACTCTAAATCTGTCTGACTCCATGTGTTGCACAGGTGTCAGCTAACAGTGACGTGAATAAGATGACCAACAGCAACCTGGCAGTCGTGTTTGGGCCTAACCTCCTTTGGGGGCGGGACAACGGCATGTCACTCAGCGCCATAGGACCAATCAACAACTTCACCAGAAGCCTGTTGGACCAGCAGCACTTGGTATTTACTTAAATGTGTCCTGTCAGACTCTCTACTGGGGCAATTTTGCATTGACAGTGAGGCACAAAATGCACATTAAATATCCCTTGGATTTTATCTTTTGTCACCCAGATTTGTGGTTGGACTGTTAGTAGTGTCATTTGAAAGTGTATCTCGAGACCCTCTTCAACATGCAAATGGAGCATGTAAAAATTACAAGTTTTGACAACATAATTTAAAGACCACCAAATTTACCTTGAATTGTTGCAGTTTACCTAAAGAAATACCAGCCACAGCCGTCCGTCACTTGTGTGGAGTTGTTAAATGGAAACAAACATCAGAAACGTAGTTGTTCCATTTTTCTGTGTTTTATTGTTTTTGGTCACTGGTGTTTCTCTATCGTGCAAAAAAAACCCTGATTGAGTGAAATACACTTTAATAAGTGAAGTTTTGTGTGAAAAGCCTCAGGTTCATTTCAATTAACAGCTCCAAATGTGGGCAATCCTTAGAAATGCTGTATTGAAAAAGGCAAGATAAGATTACAGTGGAGCCGGTTTAAGTTCACCAACTTAAGTCCTGGTCCACTGCTATTTTCACAAAAAAGTGCCCACTTGAGTCAATGTTGACATGCATGGTTGATTTGAGACACATAAGGATCATTTCTATTAATAACGTCTCTATATAAGTCGACATGCTATTGTTAATTTCCTCATTTTCGCTGGTGTGTTTTTGCAAAGGTAGATTTGTAATTACGTGCAAATCAATAAAATAAAATGGAAAACAGGAACTGCCATTTACACATGAAGTTTCACCGTAGGACCCTAAGTCCTTTCTTTAGTTGTGCAACAAATTGCACTGATTCAAATATTGCAAGAATGAGGGAAAAGTATTCTGCCATCGATCCAAAAATCAATTATCTTTGTGTCTCTGGTAAAAATCCTAATTAATGTGTTAGCAAAAGCCATTTTCGGTAATTTCAACAGTTGATGTCAACGTAAGTCAGCCAATCAGAGGGATTTCGACTTAAAAACAGTTTTCACTGTGCTTTGGGACGCTATAGTACCATATCGTAATAGTTTATGCATGCATGTGTTTTCCCAACATGACCCTTACTAAATATTTGTAGAGTTGGATTGTGTGATCGTGTGTGGATTTATGTTGTACTTCTACTTTCCTTGATGTTGTTCACGGTGTGCCATTAACGGAGGTACAGTAGTCCAAATGTAGTGGTGTCCTCTGGTCCGTCAGGGATAAAAAGATTGGTTCAAATTACTTTTTGCCTTTTACCTACGCTCATTTGAAAATATGCTGCCTTTTAACAGGCGTGACCTTGTCAAAAGGTATCAGGAGCTTTTATCTGCAGCTTTTGGTTTTAAATGCTGTTAATCGTAACTATAGGGAAAACGTTTCTGCCTGAATTCCATCCTCTTACAACAACTTGCACAATTAAAGTTTGGTAAAGGTAATGACTTAGCAAAGTTAGAAAGAAGTCCATTATGTTTACACTTCCACACTTCACAATGACCGAACAAGAGCAGGAAGAAGCACTTCTTGTTTAATTCAATACCAAATTTGTATTTTACCAAAAACAATCCTGCGTAATAGCATCCATGTGCTCCTAAAAAGATGCACACATATCAGAGGTGTGGTGCCATAGGAAGAAGTTACTAATACATCAAATAGCTTGATATGTTACTATAAAATTCTGTGGTGTATAGTTTGAACATGTTGTGCTAACCGATGTGTTAATCTTGGAAACACCCTCGAATTTATTGTTTTACTTTAGAATGGAGTAAATGTTAAATATTACAGTGCTATATATAATTCCTAAAAGGGGGGGGCGCAACTATATATTGTGTATTTACCTCAATTCTGCCTGATGCTGTATGAGGAGCTTGTAACTTCAAGTTGTTGTTCTAGTTACGTCCATGCAGCTGGTGTGTGACTTAATTGATGTAAAAGAAACACTCAAAATATACCTAGGGCTACCTTGTAAAAAAAATCCAACAATTCCTGTCAGTGAAAAAGAGAAGTGCCATTCTTGACGTTTTCTCACTTGCTGACTAATCACATCTTTGTATGATCTACTGATCTCTGTACTGTAATTTGTTGTCCTGGTGACAGTGAAGTATGTTTTCTCTCTGGGAGAAATGTTTTCTTTTCAGGCGGATTTCTTGACACACAGTGGTCTTATTTTACAAATTTAATTTTTCATCCTTGGGGTATTTTGTCTTGTATATGTATGATTATCAAATAATGTAATATAATTTTGGCCAAATAAAGAATCTTAAATACTTGTTTTTCTTTGTGAGTTTTTTCTAAGTTTCTTGCTAATATTTAAATGGTATATTTACCAGTGGTGTGCCGTCAGGACCAGCAAGGCCTTCTCTGCTGGCCTAACATGATCATTAATTAATAAAAGTTAATTTAATTTTTAATTGACTTTTCATAAATGTGTTATAAAGTATTCATCATATTCTCTTCATTTCATATTAGTCTCTTTTAAGTTAGAACTTTTATCCAATCAGAATACAGCTAGCTTGTTGCCAGCGCTGTATGAAGGACATTCAGTTAACAGACAGTTTCGATAGCCGATCAGATCACAAGTTGTCCCCACATCTGTGGTCCCCTCCAAGGTTATGTCATTGTCCCATTGGGTTGAGTTTTTTTCTTGCCCTGATGTGGGATCCGAGCCGAGAATGTTGTGGCTTGTGCAGCCCTTGGAGACGCTCGTGATTTAGGGCTATATAAGTAAACATTAATTGATTGATGTAATGTCATTTACATGTGGCGTACAAATACACAGGGGCGAAAGTACTCAAATTGATGGGGGAATGCGCACAAAGTCAGATTTAACAGGAAACGACCACATTTTAGGAGGAATCTCTGCTATACAATTTAGGCTAAGCAGGAACTATTAGAGTATAGGGAATTCCACTGTAAGCTGTGTGAAAAGTTTATCAGATTAGTTACGATTTCAAATCGGTTAATATAGAAAGTAAAAAATATTTTGTCCTTAAAAAATAACAAAAAACATTTGAGCTGAGTTGATCATGTGGTATATTTCTGATCGGTCACTCTCCCAGGACAGAGTGACTGTGTGATGAGCCAAGAAGACGCCAATGAGAAATCGACGAACTAAAAGCTTTATTTGTTTAAGCGAGCCTTAGTCTGGAACTGCAGCTTCCAGGAGAAAGAGTATGGCCCTGATTACTCTCCTGATGTCCTCTCGGACCACTGTCCTTAAATATCTTTTACACAAACATCCTTACTCTTTGTAATTCTAGTCTAGGAGCCAGCCAGTCTGGACAAAGCCCAGTTTGTTGTTTGGCCAGTCAAGCTATTTCTTGACCTTATCCCTCTGCTCAGTTTGAGTCGGGTGACCTCCGACCCCTGATCTCTACTCCTACCTGTGTGGGTTCCTACCAGACGTCGCTAATGTGTTTATAATCACTCCTAAAATTCAAGCCTGCATTCCTTCAAGATTCCAATTGTCCTGGGGGCAAGGGCCACCACTCTCTGTGATGGACATCTGCACCTGAAGCTATAAAAGGGCATATTTCCAGACTAGAATAATCCCCTTAAATTTTCTGTGACCAGATACAAATGCCTGCTAGTTAGCAATCGTATAAGAAAAGTGTTCATTCATGTCCCAATTCACCTCAATCACAACATGGTTGTTGTTGATGTTGTCCTGAAAGAACAGTAGGTCGTTCCTGGTGGCAAAACAGCTTATTAATGAATGGCCTTCTCGCAGAATGAGGTACTCTTCAGAATGTCAGGACAATGTTGTCAGCTGTGTATATTACATGAAAACCCATTCATTCCCACGCTGTGAAAGAAGCAACCGTTAACACAAAAGATCCCTTAATCCAGGGGGGAAGTGTCTCCAGAAGGACCAACCACTGCTGGGATTGACTAAATACTGTTTTGTCCTTCTTGTGAAGATTGCCAGGAGACAAAAACCACAACATGGACGTCTTTGTCGACACATGAACTATCCATCCATCCATCTTCTTCCGCTTATCCGAGGTCAGGTCGCGGGGGCAGCAGCCTAAGCAGGGAAGCCCAGACTTCCCTCTCCGCAGCCACTTTGTCCAACTCCTCCCGGAGGAACCCGTGCCGTTCCCAGCCCAGCCGGGAGACATAGTCTTCCCACTATGTCCTGGGTCTTCCCTGTGGCCTCCTACTGGTAGGACGTGCCTGAAACACCTCCCCAGGGAGGCGCTCGGGAGGCATCCTGACCAGATGCCCGAATCATCATCTGGCTGGCTCCTCTCGATGTCGAGGAGCAGCGGCTTTACTTAGAGCTCCACCCGGATGACAAAGCTTCTCACCCTATCTCTAAGAGAGAGCCCCGCCCCCCGGCGGAAGAAACTCATTTCGGCCGCTTGTACCCGTGATCTTGTCCTTTTGGTCATGACCCAAAGCTCATGACCATAGGTGTGGATGGGAACGTAGATCGACCGGTAAATTGAGAGCTTTGCCTTCCGGCTGAGCTCCTTCTTCACCACAACGTATCGATAAAGCGTCCACATTACTGAAGAAGCCGCACCGATCCGCCTGTCAATCTCACGATCCACTCTTCCCTCACTCGTGAACCAGACTCCGAGGTACTTGAACTCCTCCACATGGGGCAAGATCTCCTCCCTTACCCGGAGATGGCCCTCCACCCTTTTCCGGGCGAGAACCATGGACTCGGACTTGGAGGTGCTTATTCTCATCCCAGTCGCTTCACACTCGGCTGCGAACCGATCCAGTGAGAGCTGAAGATCCCGGCCAGATGAAGCCATCAGGACCACATCATCTGCAAATTGCAGAGACCTAATCCTGCAGCCACCAAACCAGATACCCTCAACGCCTTGACTGCGCCTACAAATTCTGTCCATAAAAGTTATGAACGGAATGGATAACAAAGGGCAAACTTGGCGGAGTCCAACCCTCACTGGAAACGTATCCGACTTATTGCCGGCAATGCGGACCAAGCTCTGACACTGATCATACAGGGAACGGACCGCCACAATAAGACAGTCCGTTACCCCATACTCTCTAATCATTCCAAATCATCCTTTTGCTTTTACTGGACAATTGTCTTATAAACCAGAGGAAAATACCTTTGTGAAGATGGACTGCAACTTCTGAACTACTCGCGGCAGAGGGCGCTATTATTGTTTTGCAACTGCATTCGGCCGTTTGATACATGGGACAAGACAGAGCTATCATGAAAATAAAACTGTTGTAAATTACAATATGCTGGTGTTAATCTGTATGGTCATGATGAGGGTTCACAAATGTTTGTAAATATACTGTGCCTGAAAGATTATTGACCGGGAGTGCGAGTGGTGTGTGTGTGTGTGTGTGTGTGTGCGTGCGCGTGTGCGTGTTGAGAAAGAATATCTGTTGGATTTGAACTTCTTAGCGCAAGATTGACAATAAAAGTTTTTTTTTTTTTTTTTTTTAGTTTAAGCTTTGCTTCTTCCTACTTAAGCATGGTTTCTTCCTACTCTGGGGACGGTGTGGCGCAGTTGGGAGAATGGCCGTGCCAGAAACCTGAGGGTTACTGGTTCAATCCCCACCTTCTACAAACCTCGTCACGTCCGTTGTGTCATTGAGTAAGACACTTTACCCTTGTTCCTGATGGGTCGTGGTTAGGGCCTTGCATTGCAATGTGCGTGTGTGAATGTGGAAATAGTGTCAAAGCTCTTTGAGTATTTTGAAGGTAGAAAAGTGCTATAAAAGTATAACCCATTTACTTACTCCTTTTAAGACATGATGTTAAGTGAAATGATATGAAATTGTGTGATGTATTATGCCAGTGGTTCTCAAATGGGGGTACGCGTACCCCTTGGAGTACTTGAAGGTATGCCAAGGGGTACGTGAGATTTTTAAAACATATTCTAAAAATAGCAACACTTCAAAAATCCTTTATAAATATATATGTAAAATAATAATTCAACAAAATATGAATGTAAGTTCATAAACTGTGAAAAGAAATGCAACAATAAAATATTCAGTGTTGACAGCTAGATTTTTTTGTGGACATGTTCCATAAATATGAATGTTAAATATTTATTTTTTTGTAAAGAAATGTTTAGAATTAAGTTCATGAATCCAGATGGATCTCTATTCCAATCCCCAAAGAGGGCACTTCAAGTTGATGATTACTTCTATGTGTATAAATCTTTATTTATAATTGAATCACTTGTTTATTTTTCAACTAGTTTGTAGTTATTTTTATATCTTTTTTTCCAAATAGTTCAAGATAGACCACTACAAATGAGCAATATTTTGCACTGTTTTACAATTTAATAAATCAGAAACTGGTGACATAGCGCTGTATTTTACTTCTTTATCTCCTTTTTTCAACCAAAAATGCTTTGCTCATGATTAGGGGGTACTTGAATAAAAAAATTGTTCACAGGGGGTACATCACTGAAAAAAGGTTGAGAACCACTGTATTATGCTGTAAGTGTGTTCTTGTTTAAAATAAACAAAAGAAAGAAAATTGCTGTACTTTGGGACTTCTTCTGGTTGCAACAACAACACAATAAGCTGAAAAACACAAATCCAGTGATTATTTGAGAGGGTTGTAGGCTTGTAGCCGATTCTGTGGTCTGTCCTGGAAACAGTGGTCCTTACCACTAGGGTCGTGACCAGTGGCGGCTGTATTGACTTTAAATGGGCTTTACTATTTCCTTTCTTTTCTGGACATTTTGGCAGTTCTTTTAACTGGATAAATGTCTGTGATCATATTATTCCGCCTCAGCTGTACACTACATCTCACAAACCCCAAAACTAGTGATGTTGACAAGTTGTGTAAATCATAAATAAAAACAGAATACAATGATTTTCAAATCCTTTTCAACCTATATTCAATTGAAAAGACTGCAAAGACAAGATCATTAATGTTTGAACTGTAAAACTTGTTGTTGTTTTTTTGCAAATATTAGCTCATTTGGAATTTGATGCCTGCAACATGTTTCAAAAAAGCTGGCACAAGTGGCAAAAAGACTGAGAAAGTTGAAGAATGCTCATCAAACAGTTGTTTGGAAAATCCCACAGGTGAACTGACTGGCTAATTGGGAGCAGGTGGGTGTCATAATAGGTTATAAAAACAGCTGAAATGCTCAGTCATTCACAAACAAGGATGAGTTGAGAGTCACCAGTTTGTAAACAAATGTGTGAGCAAATTGTCGAACAGTTTAAGAACAACATTTCTCAACCAGTTAATGCAAATAATTTTACCAGGCTTCTCATGACGTAATTAATGTTTAATCAGCGTTATGCCTCTTCATTCTTACACAGCTGAAAGTGCAGCCAGGAAGAACACAATAATGAAACATGGTCAACACTGGCATAGAAGTTGATATACAACATTTACAAATCCCAAAACAAGTGAAGTTGGCACATTGTGTAAATCGTAAATAAAAACAGAATACAATGCTTTGCAAATCCTTTTCAACCTATATTCAATTGAATAGACAGCAAAGACAAGATAATTAACATTCAAACTGGAAAAGGTTGTTATTTTTTGCAAATATTAGCTCATTTGGAATTTGATGCTTGCAACATGTTTCAAAAAAGCTGGCACAAGTGGCAAAAAAGACTGAGAAAGTTGAGGAATGCTCATCAAATATTTATTTACTTACAGGTGAACAGGCTAATTGGGAACAGGTTGGTGCCATGATTGGGTATAAAAGCAGCTTCCATGAAATGCTCAGTCATTCACAAACAAGGATGGGGCGAGGGTCACCACTTTGTGAACAAACGAGTGAGCAAATTGTTGAACAGTTTCAGAACAACATTTCTCAACGAGCTATTGCAAGGAATTTCACTGCAAGTAACATTGAATGCCCGTGACCTTGGATCCCTCAGGTGGTACTGCATCAAAAACCGAAATCAGTGTGTAAAGTATTTCACCACATGGGCTCAGGAACACTTCAGAAAACCACTGTCAGTAACTACAGTTGGTCTCTACAACTATATGTGAAAGTTAAAACTCTACTACGTAAAGTGAAAGCCATGTATCAAGAACACCCAGAATCGCTGCCGGCTTCGCTGGGCCTGAGCTCATCTAAGATGGACTGATGCAAAGTGGAAAAGTGTTCTGTGGTCTGATGAGTCCACATTTCAAATTGTTTTTGGAAACTGTGGACATCGTGTCCTCCTGACCAAAGAGGAAATGAACCAGGCGCAAAGTTCAAAATCCAGCATCTGTGATGGTGGTGGAGTGTATTAGTGCCCAAGGCATGGGTAACCTACACATCTGTGAAGGCACCATTAATGATGAAAGGTACATACAGGTTTTGAAGTAACATATTGTGCCATCCAAGCAACATCTTTTTCATGGACGCCCCTAATTATTTCAGCAAGACAATGCCAAGCCACATTCTGCACATGTTACAACAGCTTCGCTTCATCGTAAAAGACTGTGGGTAACTAGACTGACCTGCCAGTAGTCCAGACCTGTCTCCCATTGAAAATGTGTGGCGCATTTTTAAGCGTCACTATGACAACGGAGACCCTTGAACAACTTAAGCTGTATATCAAGCAAGAATGGGAAATAATTCCACCTGAAAAGCTCAAAAAAATTGGTCTGAATATTGTTAAAGGGAAAGGCCATGTAACACAGTGGTAAAAATGTCCATGTGCGAACTTTTTTGCTATGTGCTGCTGCCAATAAGTTCTAAGTTGATGATTATTTGCAAAAAAAAATTAAGTTTATCAGTTCAAACATTAAATATCTTGTCTTTGCAGTCTGTTCAATTGAATATAAGTTAAAAAGGATTTGCAAATCATTGTATTCTGTTTTATTTACTATTTACACAACGTGCCAACTTCACTGGTTTTGGGTTTTGTATATTAGGTCACTGTATGCATAATCGTTTTTTCATAGAGGCTGCTGTGGTCTGTGTGGGCCCAAGTGGGTTGTGGACCCCCTAGAGTTGTCATCACCGTTCCCCACTATACAATGGCCCTGGATACAGTGCAAATGAAATGTAGTTTTCTAAAATTCACAGTGTAATTCAGATTAAACTGTAGACTGCAAACACATTAGTTACATATAAAAACACTATTTTCTATCATAATCTTTACCTATTAATCTGTGATTATTATGCAGTATTGTGTTTATACCCTCGTCTTTATAAATTATGTTGTGGTAATCATTGGGCAAAATCTCGTACCATGGGTTCTAATTTTGTGCAAGCTATATATGAATATGTATAGCCACATACTGTGTATATGCATACACATACATATGTGTATGTATGCATATATAGGTTTATAGATACATATATACACAGATGCACATACACACACATATATATACGTATAAATTGTTATTACAAACTAATATATGACCAGTGGTAGTAACCACTGGTCCCTGGACAGACCAGAATTAGCTACAACACCTGCTAAAAAATATTTTTGAGCGCACAAAGATATTAAGTACACAATATCAGTTTTCATGCAAATGTTTAATCACTGTTTTTTTTTCCATATAATTTGTGCATTTCAAGCACAAAGTCTGCTCGCTTGTGTTCAGGCACCCTCATTGGCAAAACCTGACCAATCACAGCTCTCCGTTTTATCGGTGCACGGTGGCCTTGCGAGAGGCTACGACGTTGCCTACGCAAGCTACGCCAGAATATTCCAGGCTTGGAAGACCAAACAGGTGTTGTGTTCGGACCAGATGTTCCTCCGAGGGAATTTAAGTTGCTGGTCAATCCCAAGTTCTTTTGATGACACATAAACTGATATTAAATGAACACCCAGAACAGAATAGGTATTTTGCAATTTATTCCATAGCTTTGGAAAGACCAACCTAAAAAAAAAAACACACATTCAATTCGCATCGCCCAGTTGATCTGAAAACCCTACGGAAGTCTTGTCTTTTTCAATATGCCACTACAAACCCCCCCTCGCCCCCTTCAGAGCGAAAACACATATCTGTTCTTCTGCTGGACAAGGAGAGATCAGAAGGGAGTTATGGCTACTCTTCACATTCCTACAGCTTCAAGGTTAACACATGCAGTTTACTTAGCAGACAACCCTAAAGAGCACAAATGGAAAAACACTAGCTGTTTTCAAATATGACTATGGAAAAAAGAAATAACTCTTGAATATGGATATATGTAGATATCTATCTCCGTCACAGGGAAATTGCAAGTCAGGAAAAAGAG
The DNA here is from genome assembly GCF_033978795.1 of Nerophis ophidion. Taxonomy (NCBI): domain Eukaryota; kingdom Metazoa; phylum Chordata; class Actinopteri; order Syngnathiformes; family Syngnathidae; genus Nerophis; species Nerophis ophidion. The sequence goes on along the minus strand of NC_084616.1, from coordinate 38,828,887 downwards.
AAACCATTTTTGTGGCATGAAGCTATGTCATCTTAATCTGATGAATGACTAATTTTTGGAAAAATTATGTTATAATTAGTATTTCTTCACAATGCATTTAAGGTCATATTTATCAGACCAAAGTAGCATAAACATTTTAAAACCAGACATGTGTTTACAAATGGACTTTTTATCTAACCAACAAAACATTTGCATATGGACAAAATGACTGTTCTAAACATGTCAATCATACTGATCTACTTAAGTCTTGTGGGTGAAGTGTAGTCTGGTAGGCCACTTGATTGAGGAGAACTGTCATGGCAAAAAGTAAATATTTATTCTTAACCGTGCACAACCCTTCATAAATCCGCATTGTTTGAAGTAAACCTATCAGAAAGTCACAAATGACAATCAAAACAATTCACTTTCACAGTTTGGTGGTAAAAATTGCAGGTTTAAAATAAACCTCCGTACAGATATCCCTTGCAAATTAACCGCCCAGTCGAGGATTCGGTGCCTTTGCAGCGCTTGACAAGTGTCTAAGCATACATCCTCTTTGATTTTCAGTCATGGCAGATCTTGACTGTGCCAGCCTCTACGACAAAAGTGAATGTCTACAGCCCATTAATTTATTCTACACCCATTTATGTCCACAGTGGCAGCAGGTTGCTCTGGCCGAGTCTGAGGAGCAAAGATTTGCTGATACCTTGAGAGCGGAAGCAGGGTGCATCTCGCTTGGCTACTCGTAGGTGGCCCAGGGGGTCCGAGTAGATGGGTGCTGGAATGGGGAAAGGTGGGGGAAGAAGTTCCTCCACAGGTTTCTCCTTTGCAGATACAAACGGCAGAGTTGCCTTCAGGTCAGATTTAACAGGCTTTTTGCGCGGTTGCTTGGGTTCAGCGTTTGTGACGGCCTGTTCCTTGTTCTTTTTGCCCGATTTATTTTTATCTGTGGTGAGCCGTGGCAAAAGGACACATGCTGCGTCCCCTCTTTGCACCACGTCTTCCCAGATTTCATCTTCAAGTGTTTTTGTTTTTTTCTCTGCAGCCTTGTCCTTCTTGCCGGTCGTCTTTGGACGAGGAACCACTTTATTATATCGGACCATGGCACGTTTGGGACGGATGTCTTTTACGGCACTCTTGGGTTTTGGCATGGATCTTTGTTGGGACCTCCTCATCCTTTTGTCCTCTCTTTCCTTCTGCAACCTCTGTTCTTCTTCTTGAACTCTCTTACGATATAAGTTATTTTGCATTTTCCTTAGGGTGTCTTTCGGGATGCCATCAATTTTACCCATCAAGATGAACACTTGTTCCTCCACATGCTTCATCTTCTTCAACGGGTTTAAAAAATGACTGGAATTGGAACAAGAGCGATACACTTTTGTCACCTTTGCAGTCAGCGAGTCTAACTCCTTTTCTAGCTCTGCATTCCGATTTTCTTTATAGAGCTTCACCATCTGAGAAATTTTTAAGGATGTGTTTGTCTCTTCGTCAATTTTGGCCTTCACGTTGCTGATCTCAGATCGGAGATTCTCAAGGTTTTGCTCATTGTTCTTCTTAGACATTTCAAACTTCTGCTGCTGCCCCAGCAGGGCGTAATTATTTTTGACAGCATATGGCAGCAGGAACTGGTTCTGTTCTCTTAGATTTTCCATCCGATCCAACACCTGCTGGTGATCTGGTAGGCTGTGCTGAGTAACTGTATCAGAGGACGCCAGCTTAAAAATGTTGCGTTTGTAGCGCTCATATTTGCTCAACGTTTGCTCAATCTCAGGTATTTCCTTCTTCATGGTCACGATTTGCTCCTGAAGCTTCCCAATTTCAGCCATTTTTATCAGTTTGTACTTGCTCAGTTTCTGAAAACGGACTGCTTCCTCAGCCAATTTCTTCTTGGCCATCTTTTGGAAGTTTTCATTGATTAATTTCTGCCTCTCAAGGACCAGTTCTAGACCTTTTACCCTCCGTTCCTGGGCTATTATGGCCTTCATCAACTTCAGATTCTCCAACCTTTTGACCGCCATGGCTTCATCTCGTTGGACTTTCTTTTGTTCCAGATACCGATCAAAGTTGTCCGGTTCCGCTATTTTGGACTGATGATTTTTTTTTATTTGGGAGTCAGTCCTGCCACTCTTTTTCTCGGATTTGTTCTCCATCTTCCCAATTTGATCAACTGAGTTGTCCATCATATGCACCTTCTGCTTTATCATTATACCTTCATATACTATATATGAACTACTATGAATTGTATCGACGTACCTTTAGCAGAAAGCAAACAAGTGACATCGTTGACAACATGAGCACTTCCTGCAATAATTAAATACCTCACATCAAAAATTTTTTAAAAGGTGACATCACACAAATATCTGATGATGAAGGCCTTGATGATGACATCACGCTAATCAGGATCCGCCCTTAAATTTGCTATTCAGATCCTTTCCGTCTCATTGCTTTATCAATCTCAGGCAGAGGAACAAAAAGGCTTGCTTATAGTAACACAAATTGAATTGACATCAGACACACACAGATTGTCTGAATGAGTGTGCATACCTTGTATTACACGCTCACGAATCTGATGCTCAAATTTTACACAGCAGGAGTGTTGCTAAAGTCTCGTGTAAGTATATAGCTTATCAAAGGTTCTTTTTGAGAGACAACTTAAAACACACGCACACGGTTCTAAATCACATGTGCGCGGATCTGAATACACACACACTCGGATTGATACACAGACACACAAATTAGTACACACGCATGCGAATTGGATTACATGCGCATGGATTAAGATAAACGGTACTAATGATCAACCTCTGACTGTTAGTATTACCTATTTAAATGGAAAATTAGTGTAAAACTGTGATTGATAACTGCACTTTGATAAATTCACGTACAGTGTTCCAAATAACGGCATTATACGTTAACAGCGATACTCACATCATTACTTTTACCATTGGCGTTGTTGGGCCTATTTTAGGGGGGGCTCTAGTGGTAGCGGTGGTGTATAATGTAGCCCGGAAGAGTTAGGGATGCATGGGATTCTGGGTATTTGTTCTGTTGTATTTATGTCTTGTTCTAGTAGGGATGTTCTCCCGAAATGTGTTTGTCATTTTTGTTTAGTGTGGGTTCACAGTGTGGCGCATATTTGTAACAGTGTTAAAGTTGTTTAAACGGGCACCCTCAGTGTGACCTGTATGGCTGTTGATCAAGTATGCCTTGCAGTCACAAACGTGTGTCCGCTGAAACCCTATACAACATGTGACTGAGAAACCTTGATATTGAAGATTTTCATTTCTGTGATGGAAAATGTTCCAACAAATATATGAGGGCAGTTTTAGTGAAATAATTTCCAGGCACAATTCATAGACAATATATCCGGAAAAAGTTTAAAAAAGTTGAGCTAAGGAAAATAAGGACTAAATACATTACGTACCCAATTTTTCCCAAAATTAAAGAAATACAATTAAAAATGATTAATGGAAAATACCCTTCAAAGGATTTTTTGAAACTAAAATTGAACATGGAAGTTAACGGCTGTTATATCTGTGGAGCTGTAGAAGATGCTAATTTGTGGAATGTGAGAGTACATGTGTTTTGGGAGGGGATCAGAGATTGGCTGAGAGACAAGGGTGTGGAGATGTCCCCATTCACAATAATAGAGATCAAATTTGACCTATTTATAATGGTAACATAGAAATGTTTGTCAATATTATTATGCTGCAAGCAACATTTTTTATACATAAATGTTGATTTCTGAAATTAAAACCTATATTTTCTAATTAGCTTAATGGTTTCAAATTGTCAATTAAATCTTGGGAAATTATTACAAGCACAAAAGCCCTTAAATTGACATCTTTATTTTAAAAAATCTAAGTGATATAAATTAGCCCTTTTTTGTGTGTTTTTTAAATTTATTTTATCATAGTGTTTATTAGTGAAGTGAAGTGAATTATATTTATATAGCGCTTTTCTCTAGTGACTCAAAGCGCTTTACATAGTGATACCCAATATCTAAGTCACATTTAAACCAGTGTGGGTGGCACCGGGAGCAGGTGGGTAAGGTGTCTTGCCCAAGGACACAACGGCAGTGACTAGGATGGTGGAAGCGGGAATCGAACCTGCAACCCTCAAGTTGCTGGCACGGCCACTCCACCAAACGAGCTATACCGCCCCGTTTATTAATATTATTATTACTATTTATTATTAGTAGTAATACTTTAATGTTTGTATTTAGTTTTATTTTCTTTAATTGACATGTTTTGTTAAAGTAATTGTTAAGACTGTCTATCTGTGTTGGCCCTGTGATGAGGTGGCGACTTGTCCAGGGTGTACCCTGCCTACCGCCCGATTGTAGCTGAGATAGGTGCCAGCGCCCCCCGCGACCCCAAAAGGGAATAAGTGGTAAAAAATGGATGGATGGATATCTGCGCTCTTACTCTGTGTGGCTGTGTTGTAGAGGTTGGATGTTGTAGTGCAGTGGTCCCGACCGGTCAACGCTTAATAATTTGTCCCGTGGCGCCGGGGGGGGAGTGCTTTTTTTTTCTTTTTTTTTCTTCTTTGTCATGAAAAAGGGACGTTTTTGTCATGGAAAAGGGAGTTTTTTGTGGTTGGTGCACTATTTGTAAGTGTATATTGGGTTTTTTATGTTGATTTAATTTAAAAAAAACAAAAAAAAAAACATTTATTTATTTATTTTTTTATAAAAAAATTATTCTGCGGCCCGGTACCAATCAGGCCACGGCCCAGTGGTTGGGTACCACTCTTGTAGTGCATGTTCTCCCCTTGAGGGCTCTCTGGTATGAGGGGCCGTTAGGGACATTATTCAGAATTACCTCTTACTTACAATACTGAAATGCTCTTACATACACTACTGAAATGCTCTTACATGCACTACTGAAATCCTCATACATACACTACTGAAATGCTCTTACATAGACTACTGAAAGGCTCTTACATACACTACTGAAATGCTCTCACATAAACAAATAAAATGCTCTCACATAAACAACTAAAATGCTCTCACATAAACAACTAAAATGTTTTCCTCTCATGCACACACACACACACCACTTGCATGTGAGAGACAACAATTTTAGTAGTATATGTGTGCAAGGATTTCAGTTATATGTATAAGAGCATCTTACCAGTGTGGGTGAGAGGATTTCAGTAGTGTGTATAACCAACATTGCATTCCGGTTCCGGTCACCAATAATGTCTGCCCCTTTTCATTTTTTTTTTTTTTTTTTTTTTTTTAGAGCCAAGTTGTGTGTCCAACAAAATGTCTGCCGAACTGCCGACAAGTAGCTTAACGGAGGTACCGTCTGCAGCATTATCAAGCGCAACCTTCTACCTCATGGACATCGGGTCAAGAAGAGGAAAAGGTAATTAGACATTATTTATTTCCAAATGATTAATGAATCCCACGAAATGTAAGGCAACATAGCATTGTAGCCATTAAGCAGTTAGCCTTGTGTGCCTCCACTACAAACAAGTTAGGAACTAGTGTTTCTGCGGCTCCTAAGAGTCTCACATCTATTGCAAACTTGCCATTTGTCTCGGAGGAAACGGAAAAAGTACACTGTCAAATCAGCTAATAATGTCTGCCGAGTTGTTGCTATGGTAACATGTGGAAATGTTATTCACGACATGGTACGTCGGTAGCTGATCGAATGTAATAATAGATTACATTTATTTAGCGCTTTTCTTTGGACTAGATAAGGGGTCCCCAAACATCCGGCCCACTGGAGTTATTATTTTTTGTATTATTATTTTAAATCTGTCTTTTTTAATCCATTTTTTGATGTCCCCTAGCCGCTCAAGCAAATCATATTGTCGAAAAAATGCATTTTCCCGTATGACTTATAATTTCTTAGCTGTTTTCATGTGATCTGATTGTTACATTCTTATTTCAGAGACAGCTGCATGACCGTTTCAACAAAGACAGAAAACACAACCTCTGGATTCATGGAACTTCTCTGCACACAAATATATTAATTGGAATATTCAATAAATTTAACATAAATATATGAATCATCTTTTTTTTTGCTCAAAAAGGGTTCCTTATGACTTATTATTCATATACTTTTCAATGTTTCTTGTAGTCAGACAGTAGACATCGTTTGTCTTAAATTGTAGTTTAATTTAATGTGTTAATATTTACACCTAGCCCCTAACCACCATCCATTTTCTACCGCTTATTCCCTTTGGGGTCGCTGGTGCCTATCTCAGCTACAATCGGGCGGAAGACTGCGTACACCCTGGACAAGTCGCCACCTCATCGCAGGGCCAACACAGATAGACAGACAACAGTCACACTCACATTCAAACACTAGGGCCAATTTAGTGTTGCCAATCAACCTATCCCCAGGTCCATGTCTTTGGAAGTGGGAGGAAGCCGGAGTACCAGAAGGGAACCCACACATTAACGGGGAGGACATGCAAACTCCACACAGAAAGATCCCGAGCCCGGGATTGAACCCCAGACTACTCAGGACATTCATATTGTAAGGCAGACGCATAAACTCCTCTTCCACCGTGAAGCCCAGCCCCTAACATAAATACAATAATCAAAAGTGAAAAAATTGTGTTGCACAAACGTTTGGGACAAGTTTAGGGAGATTTTGACAAAGTGAGTGGTGGTGGGTGGCTGGATGACATCACTAGTCAGAACATGTATTTTAAAATAACTTAAAAACCTCAATGTTAGAAACAAATGTTTACAGCACAAACATATTGTAGTGTTATTTTGATATTTTGCAATAATAAAGTGGGCAACTTCATACAGGTCTGTGTAACAGTTTTTTTTTTGTTTTTTTAGAAAATGTTTAAATGAAACCCTAATTCACAGAATACACTGCACAAGTGAAGAAAACATTTTAACAAACCATATAATTCCCATGTTGTTCACTGCATAATGTGCAGTATTAAAGTAAAAATGTCTATCCCATAGTTGCCATCAATTTCAGGTGGGTTCACTTGTTGAATAATGTTGATTGTTTCATTAATGTTAACATCTATGTGTGGAATTACAATCTTATTTGTTATTATTATTATGTGAGAGCATTTCAGTAGTGTATGTAAGAGCATTTCAGTTGTGTATGTAAGAGCATTTTAGTTGTTTATGTGAGAGCATTTCAGTAGTGTATGTAACAGCATTTCAGTAATGTATGTAAGAGCATTTTAGTTGTTTATGTGAGAGCATTTCAGTAGTGTATGTAAGAGCATTTTAGTTATTTATGTGAGAGCATTTCAGTAGTGTATGTAAGAGCATTTCAGTCGTGTATCCATCCATCCATTTCCTACCGCTTATTCCCTTTAGGAGTCGCGAAGAGCATTTCAGTAGTGTATGTAAGAGCATTTGAGTTGTGTATGTAAGAGCATTTCAGTAGTGTATCCATCCATCCATTTTCTACCGCTTATTCCCTTTAGGAGTCGCGAAGAGCATTTGAGTAGTGTATGTAAGAGCATTTCAGTTGTTGCTTATACACACTACTGAAATCCTCTCACACAGACTGGTAAGATGCTCCTATACATATAACTGAAATCCTTGCACATATACTACTAAAATTGTGGTCTCTCACACGCAAGTGGTGTGCATTTCAGTAGTGTATGTAAGAGCATTTCAGTAGTGTGTATAAGCGACATTGCATTCCGGTTCCTGTTACTAATAATGCCCGCCCCTTTTCAGTTTTTTTTTATTTTTTAAAGCCAAATTGTTTGTGCAACAAAATGTCTGCCTAACTGCTGACAAGTGACTTAACGGAGGCACCGTCCACAGCATTATCAAGCGCAACCTTCTACCTAATGGACATCGGGTCAAGAGGAGGAAAAGGTAATTAGACATTATTTATTTCCAAATGATTGTTGAATCCCACGAAATGTAAGGCAACATGGCATTGTAGCCATTAAGCAGTTAGCCTTGTGTGCCTCCACTACAAACAAGTTAGCAACTATTGTTTCTGCGGCTCCTAAGAGTCTCACATCAATTGCAACCTTGCCGTTTGTCTCGGAGGAAACGGAAAAAATATACTGTCAAATCAGCTAATGTCTGCAGAGTTGTTGCTATGGTAACATGTGGAAATGTGATTCACGACGGCAGCTGATCAAATAGTAATAATAATAGATTACATTTATTTAGTGCTTTTCTTTGGACTAGTTAAGGGGTCCCCAAACATACGGCCCGCTGAAATTATTATTTTTTGTGTTATTATTTTAAAAATTTCTATTCTAATCCATTTTTTGATGTCCCCTAGCCGCCCAAGCAAATCATATTGTCTAAAAATGCATTTTCCTGTATTTTCTTAGCTGTTTTCATGTGATCTGATTGTTACATTCTTATTTCAGAGACAGATGCATGACCATTTCAACTAGGACGGAATACACAACCTCTGGATTCATGGAAGTTGGCTGCCAAACAACTTCTCTGCATCTCAACGCTAAGGGGGCAGACACCACTTCAGATGTGGCATTCAGGTGTCATTTATAATGCAGGAATCCATCCAGCTATAAGCAGCATTTTGATGCTGACAACTACTTTGGCATTGATGAAGAAGGTCCACTACCTGAACTCCAGACAAATAATGACATTGTAATTCCAGACTTTGATGTAAACATTAGTGAGACGATAATGAACATTATTCAACAAGTGAACCCACTTGAAAATGACGGCAATTGTGGAATAGATATTTTCACTTCAATTCTGCACATTATTCAGTGAATAACATGGGAATTGTATGGTTTGTTAAAATGTTTTCTTCACTTGTGCAGTGTATTCTGCGAATTAAGGTTTTGTTTGAATATTTTGTAAAAGATAAATAAAAAAAGAACATGTTACACAGACCTGTATGAAGTTGCCCACTTTATTATTGCAAATATCAAAATAACACTGCAATATGTTTGTGGTGTAAATACTTGTTTCTACCATTGAGGTTTTTAAGTTATTTTAAAATACATGTTCTGACTAGTGATGTCATCCAGCCACCCCACACACCACCACACACACTTTGTCAAAATCTCCCTAAACTTGTCCCAAACATTTGTGCTACACAATTTTTTTGTCTTATGATTATTATGTTAGGGGCTGGGTGTAAATACTAACACATTAACTTAAACTATAATTTTAGATAAACGATGTCTATTGTCTGACTACAAGAAACATTGAAAAGGATATGAATAATAAGTCATAAGGAACCTTTTTTGAGCAAAAAAAAAAAAGATTAATATATTTACGTACAATTTATCGAATATTCCAATTAATATATTTGTGTGCAGAGAAGTTCCATGAATCCAGAGGTTGTGTATTCCGTCCTTGTTGAAATGGTCATGCAGCTGCGTGGTGACTCTGAAATAATAATGTAACAATCAGATCACATGAAAACAGCTAAGAAAATATAAGTCATACGGGAAAATGCATTTTTAGACAATATTATTTGCTTGAGCAGCTAGGGGACATCAAAAAATGGATTGGAAAAGAGATTTAAAATAATAATACAAAAAATAATAATTCCAGCGGGCCCGATGTTGGCGGGCCGTAGTTTGGGGACCCCTTATCTAGTCCAAAGAAAAGCGCTAAACAAATGTAATCTATTATTATTATTATTCGATCAGCTGCCGACGTACCACGTTGTGATCCACATTTCCACATGTTACCATAGCAACAACTCTGCAGACATTATTAGCTGATCTACAGTATATTTTTTCCGTGTCCTCCGAGACAAACGGTAAGTTTGCAATAGATGTGAGACTCTTAGGAGCCGCAGAAACACTGGTTGCTAACTTGCTTGTAGTGGAGGCACACAAGGCTAACTGCTTAATGGCTACAATGCCATGTTGCCTTACATTTCGTGGGATTCAACATCCATCCATCCATCCATTTTCTACCGCTTATTCCCTTTCGGGGTTGCGGGGGGGGGGCGCTGGCGCCTATCTCAGCTACAATCGGGCGGAAGGCGGTGTACACCCTGGACAAGTCGCCACCTCATCGCAGGGCCAACACAGATAGACAACAATCATTTAGAAATAAATAATATATATTTACCTTTTCCTCCTCTTGACCCGATGTCCATGAGGTAGAAGGTTGCGCTTGATAATGCTGCGGACGGTGCCTCCATGAAGCTACTTGTCGGCAGACATTTTGTTGCACAAAAAACTTGGCCTTAAAAAAAAAAAATGAAAAGGGACGGGCATTATTAGTGACCGGAACCGGAATGAAATGTTGCTTATACACACTACTGAAATCCTCTCACACTCACTGGTAAGATGCTCTTATACATATAACTGAAATCCTTGCACACATACTACTAAAATTGTTGTCTCTCACACGCAAGTGGTGTGTGTGTGCGCGTGAGAGGAAAACATTTTAGTTGTTTGTATGAGAGCATTTTAGTTGTTCATGTGAAAGCATTTTATTTGTATATGTGAGAGCATTTTAGTTGTTTATGTGAGAGCATTTCAGTAGTGTATGTATGAGCATTTCAGTAGTATATGTATGAGCATTTCAGTAGTGCATGTAAGAGGTAATTCTGATTAATGTCCCTAACGGCCCCTCATACTCTGGTGCTGTGTAGTGTTTAACACTGCAGCAGTTGTGTCTTCAACAGAAGAAAAAGAAGAAAGTAAAGTCTCCTCGGTGAGAGGATGTTGATGTTAAGGACTCGATGAAAGTGTCGTTCATGTGCACGCATAAAGAACTCTCTTAAGCTCAAACACGTTAACAGGTTTATGGGCCCAGGAACCCCAGTGATTCCAGCCACCTCAAGGAAACAAGGCGAGGTAGCGTTGAGTCGACGCACGGACAGAGAAGCCAAAAAAGTTTGCAGGTGTGTACTTGAGCTAACAGAGGAGAACTGCTTGACCAAGGATAAAGGTAATGCAAACGTGAAGTATCACACGGAGCATAAAAGGGACTTTAGCCAATAAAGTAGCATGTACTCTTGAAGAAGAAGTAACCGCGGTAAAAATTTGAGCTAATTAGCATTGCATAGTGCTAAAGTGCGGCGCTTAAACAAGTATGTCGGCTCGTACTACTGGAGCAGTATCCCCGCAACTGTACTTTAATGGATCCAAAAGCAAGTATGACCTTTGGGAAGCAAGGTTTTTGGGACACTTACATATTTTAAAGTTGAAAGACACTGTTCTAAATGAACCAGTAGGAGAAGAGCAAGCAGCAGCGGAGAGAATAAAGAATCCAGACTGCTATGCAGAGCTCATAAGGTTGATCGATGATAAAAGCTTGTCTTTAATAAGACATGATGCTACATACGATGGTAGGAAAGCACTGAAAATACTGAGCGAGCACTACTCAGGAAAAAGCAAGCCACGAATAATCAACCTGTACATGTCCTTGACAAAACTACAGAAAGCAGACAGAGAGTCAACTACGGACTACGTCATCAAAGCAGAAAACCGGATTACAGCACTTTGTGATGCCGGTAAGACTGTCAGTGATAGTCTGATCATAGCCACGATTCTTGGAGGACTCCCTGACTCTTACAAGCCATTAGCTGTACATGTAACACAAAACGAAGACAATGTGACATTTACAGATTTCAAAAGGAGATTACGTATTTACGAAGAGTCAGAGAAAATTAGTACTGCTGAGCCAACAGACAATGTGATGAAAATGTTCACAAAACAGGATAGAAATATCCAGATGTACACCAGCAGCACTCAAAGTAGAATTGAAGATGGAGATGTTTCAAATGTGGATTAAAAGCACACACAGCAAGAAAGTGTATCCGAAAAGTGTGGTGCAACTTTTGTAAGAGCAACACACACCAAGAAACCATATGCAAAAAGAAAGGTAAACGAGACAATGTCAGAAAGGTTACTGATAAACAATCCAGTGATTACCTCTTCAAAGCAGCACAAGAAGAAGGTGAGTCAGCACCCAAAATAAAGATGAAAGGCATTATGGTGGATGCAGGAGCGACATCTCACATTGTAAATGATGGAAATAGCTTTACAAGCTTTGACAACACCTTTCAACCAGAGACTCATTCAGTGGAACTAGCTGATGGGACAAGATGCAGTGGAATGGCCCAAGGAACAGGAACAGCAACGATACATCTAGTGGACAGCGATGGACGACAGCACAGGGCACAACTACGAAATGCTGTGTACATGCCCTCATGTCCCCACAACATCTTTTCAGTGGTGGGAGCAGCCGACGGAGGAGCAACCATAACTTTCAAGAAACAGAGCCACATGATTACTAAAGACGGTAACAGATTTAGAATGAACAAATATGAGAAGCTATATTATCTACCAACAGTTGATGCAAATGAAGATCAGTGTAAAGTTTGTCATGACGTTCAAACATGGCACGAGATTCTAGGACACTGCAACTATGAGGATGTATTCAAACTCCAAACTGTGGTGAAAGGTATGATAATTATGGGAAATGTTGTTTCTGGGAGGCCCAAACGCATTGTGAGGGTCTGCTGGGAACGTCTGGCAGAGTCTCCTGTCAGACAAGGTTTCAATTCCCACCTCCGGAAGAACTTTGAATATGTCACGAGGGAGGTGCGGGACATTGAGTCCGAGTGGACCATGTTCCGAACCTCTATTGTCGAGGCAGCTGATTGGAGCTGTGGCCGCAAGGTAGTTGGTGCCTGTCGGGGCGGCAATCCTAAAACCCCTTGGTGGACACCAGCGGTGAGGGATGCCGTCAAGCTGAAGAAGGAGTCCTATCGGGTCCTTTTGGCTCATAGGACTCCGGAGGCAGTGGACAGGTACCGACAGGCCAAGCGGTGTGCAGCTTCAGCGGTCGCGGAGGCAAAAACTCGGACATGGGAAGAGTTCGGGGAAACCATGGAAAACGACTTCCGGACGGCTTCGAAGCGATTCTGGACCACCGTCCGCCGCCTCAGGAAGGGGAAGCAGTGCACTATCAACACCGTGTATGGTGCGGATGGTGTTCTGCTGACTTCGACTGCGGATGTTGTGGATAGGTGGAAGGAATACTTCGAAGACCTCCTCAATCCCACCAACACGTCTTCCTATGAGGAAGCAGTGCCTGGGGAATCTGTGGTGGACTCTCCTATTTCTGGGGCTGAGGTCGCTGAGGTAGTTAAAAAGCTCCTCGGTGGCAAGGCCCCAGGGGTGGACGAGATCCGCCCGGAGTTCCTTAAGGCTCTGGATGCTGTGGGGCTGTCTTGGTTGACAAGACTTTGTAGCATCGCGTGGACATCGGGGGCGGTACCTCTGGATTGGCAGACCGGGGTGGTGGTTCCTCTCTTAAAGAAGGGGGACCGGAGGGTGTGTTCCAACTATCGTGGGATCACACTCCTCAGCCTTCCCGGTAAGGTTTATTCAGGTGTACTGGAGAGGAGGCTACGTCGGATGGTCGAACCTCGGATTCAGGAGGAACAATGTGGTTTTCGTCCTGGTCGTGGAACTGTGGACCAGCTCTATACTCTCGGCAGGGTTCTTGAGGGTGCATGGGAGTTTTCCCAACCAGTCTACATGTGCTTTGTGGACTTGGAGAAGGCATTCGACCATGTCCCTTGGGAAGTCCTGTGGGGAGTGCTCAGAGAGTATGGGGTATCGGACTGTCTTATTGTGGCGGTCCGTTCCCTGTACGATCAGTGCCAGAGCTTGGTTCGCATTGCCGGCAGTAAGTCGAACACATTTCCAGTGAGGGTTGGACCCCGCCAAGGCTGTCCTTTGTCACCGATTCTGTTCATAACTTTTATGGACAGAATTTCTAGCCGCAGTCAAGGCGTTGAGGGGTTCCGGTTTGGTAACCGCAAGATTAGGTCTCTGCTTTTTGCAGATGATGTGGTCCTGATGGCTTCATCTGACCGGGATCTTCAGCTCTCGCTGGATCGGTTCGCAGCCGAGTGTGAAGCGACCGGAATGAGAATCAGCACCTCCAAGTCCGAGTCCATGGTTCTCGCCCGGAAAAGGGTGGAGTGCCATCTCCGGGTTGGGGAGGAGACCCTGCCCCAAGTGGAGGAGTTCAAGTACCTAGGAGTCTTGTTCACGAGTGAGGGAAGAGTGGATCGTGAGATCGACAGGCGGATCGGTGCGGCGGTTTCAGTAATGCGGACGTTGTACCGATCCGTTGTGGTGAAGAAGGAGCTGAGCCGGAAGGCAAAGCTCTCAATTTACCGGTCGATCTACGTTCCCATCCTCACCTATGGTCATGAGCTTTGGGTCATGACCGAAAGGATAAGATCACGGGTACAAGCGGCCGAAATGAGTTTCCTCCGCCGTGTGGCGGGGCTCTCCCTTAGAGATAGGGTGAGAAGCTCTGCCATCCGGGAGGAGCTCAAAGTAAAGCCGCTGCTCCTTCACATCGAGAGGAGCCAGATGAGGTGGTTCGGGCATCTGGTCAGGATGCCACCCGAACGCCTCCCTAGGGAGGTGTTTAGGGCACGTCCAACCGGTGGGAGGCCACGGGGAAGACCCAGGACACGTTGGGAAGACTATGTCTCCCGGCTGGCCTGGGAACGCCTCGGGATCCCCCGGGAAGAGCTAGACGAAGTGGCTGGGGAGAGGGAAGTCTGGGTTTCCCTGCTTAGGCTGTTTCCCCCGCGACCCGACCTCGGATAAGCGGAAGATGATGGATGGATGGATGGATGGGAAATGTTGTTAAGCCGGATCAGATGTGTGAAATATGTACAAAAGGCAAGTTTATCCAAACGATAAATAGGGAGGTACATGCTAAAGCAAATAAACCCCTGGAGTTAATCCATACAGACCTAGCAGGGCCAATGAAAACTGAGAGCATAGAAGGACACACATACGCACAATGTTTCACAGATGACTATTCAGGTGCTGTATTAGTATATTTCCTTAAGTCAAAAAGCGATGCAGTTGCTGCAACAGAAAACTTCTTAGCAGATGTAGCATCCTATGGAGATATGAAGTGTATACGTTCAGACAACGGCACTGAGTTTACAAACAGAGAGTTCCAAATGTTACTAACAAAGAACAAAATAAGACATGAAACGTCAGCGTCTTATTCGCCACACCAAAATGGCACAGCAGAGAGAATGGCAAACACTTTTTGACATGTTTGATGCTTACTGATAGAAAGCAAACCACCAAACTATTTGTGGAACTATGCCATTCAAACAGTTAGAAAAATGTGTTACAATAGACGGACAAAGAAAACAACATATGAGTTACTTACAGGAAAAGTACCAAATGTGTCACAAATGCAAAAGTTTGGGTCTACATGTTTTAGTAACAAACAAGAAAAAGGAAAACTAGACTCCAAAAGTGAGCAGGGCATTTTCATAGGATATAATAAAAACAGCCCAGCCTTCCTTGTATATCATCCAGAAATGGAAAAGGTCCAAAAGATCAGATTGGTGAGATTCGCAACTAAAACAAGTGCAGAGAGAGAGACACAAACTTTGGAGCCATACGCAGGACATGACATTGGAAACAGAGACAATGCAGTCTGTGACAGTGACCAGAAGGATGAGGACAGAGTTCAACCTGAAAACAATACTGAGGATTTAAATGAGCAGGAGGCAGTGGAACAGTCAGCGGAAAATCCCGAAACAGAAATCAGAAAGAATCCATTCAGGATCAAACAAAAGCCAGCTTATTTACAAGATTTTGAGACTGATGATTCATTGGACAGATTACAAACATGCGTTGATTTCTGTTATCGAGCAGTTTGTGACATTCCAGAAACTTATCAGGAAGCCGTGTTATCATCCAAGTCAATACACTGGAAAAACGCCATGAATGAGGAGTTGAACTCACTAGTGGAAAATGACACATTCCAGTTGACTGACTTACCACCAGGTAAGCGAGCTTTAAAGCGAAGTGGGTTTATGCACTCAAAACAGACACAGATGGATCTAATAAATATAAGGCGAGATTTGTTGCTAAAGGATATGACCAGAAAGTAGGAACTGTTGACGAAGAGACGTTTTCACCGACAGCTGACATGTTAAGTGTATGGATTCTCATGCAGAAGGCGGCAGAGGAGGACCTAATCTTACATCAGATGGATGTGAAGACCGCGTATCTGCACGCACCCATCGACTGTGAAATCTATTTAGAACAACCACAAAGTTCCGAGAAAAACTCTAACACTGGTGAAAAACTGGTATGTAAACGTTGTATGGACTCAAACAGTCGGGCAGAAACTGGAATACAGTGTTACACACCCATTTATGTGAAATTGATGCAGATCATTGTGTGTATACAAGAGAAAAATATGGTCAAAAGGTAATACTTATTATTTGGGTAGATGACCTTATTTTAGCTGCTTCAAGTGAAAAATCAATGCAGGATGTAAAAAGAATGTTAACTCAGAGATTCAAATTGAAGGATTTGGGAATCCTAAAACATTTCTTAGGAATAGACTTTTAACAAACAAATGGACTAGTCAAAATGTCACAAGAGATATATGAACAATGGTTTTACAAAGGTTTGATATGGAAAATTGTAAACCAAGAGAATCTCCTTGTGAACCAAAACTTGATTACGCAGAAAATGCTTAAAAGTTGAAACAACCAAGACTGTACAGAGAAGCAGCAGGAAGTTTAATTTACTTATCTACATGCACTCGACCTGACATAAGTTTGTTGTGAGTAAACTGTCTCAACACTTTAATGAACCTACTATGGAACATTGGAATACAGTGAAACATGTATTCAGATACCTAAAAGGTACATCAGAACAAGGACTTAACTTTAAAAAGAATGTAACTGAAAGACTCGGTCTGACAGTTTACTGTGATGCAAGTTGGGCATCAAAGCAGACAGATGTAACACTTCAGGCTTTTGTGCAACTTTGTGTGAAAGCAGTTCATTCATTTCATGGAAGACAAGAAAACAACCAACAGTAGCTCTTTCTACCTGTGAAGCAGAATTCATTTCTTTAGCTTCAGCTATACAGGAGTGTCTTTACATTGAACAGCTGCTAAAATGACTTGATAACTATCCATCCATCCATTTTCTACCGCTTATTCCCTTTTTGGGGGGGCGCTGGCGCCTATCTCAGCTACAATTGGGCGGAAGGCGGGGTACACCCTGGACAAGTCGCCACCTCATCGCAGGGCCAACACAGATTGACAGACAACATTCACACACTAGGGCCAATTTAGTGTTGCCAATCAACCTATCCCCAGGTGCATGTCTTTGGAGGTGGGAGGAAGCCGGAGTACCCGGAGGGAACCCACGCATTCACGGGGAGAACATGCAAACTCCACACAGAAAGATCCCGAGCCTGGATTTGAACCCAGGACTGCAGGAACTTCGTATTGTGAGGCAAACGCACTAACCCCTCTGCCACCGATAACTATCAATATGGTTAAACAAAAGTGTACGAAGATAATCAAGGTACGATTGCACTCACAAAAAATCCTGTTAACAGACAAAGATGCAAACACATTGATGTGAAATACCACTTCATAAGAGATATTGTTGCTACTGGTAGGGTATTACTGGAATATTGTCCTACAGAACAAATGTTTGCTGATATCCTGACAAAACCAGCTACTAAACAGAAGTTGAATTTTTTTTTTACAGAATATGTTTGGCATTTTGGGATAGAGACTAGAACGAGGAATCTTAACAAAACAGAATTATGGAAAATGTTCTTAAAATGTTGTTTACAAATTGGTTTAACACAGTGAACTAGTAGTGAGTGGGGGTGTTAAGATTGTATACAGTGGGGCAAAAAAGTATTTAGTCAGCCACCGATTGTGCAAGTTCTCCCACTTAAAATGATGACATAGGTCTGTAATTTTCATCATAGGTACACTTCAACTGTGAGAGACAGAATATGAAAAAAAAATCCAGGAATTCACATTGAAGGAACTTTAAAGATTTTATTTTTAAATTATGGTGGAAAATAAGTATTTGGTCAACCATTCAAAGCTCTCACTGATGGAAGGAGGTTTTGGCTCAAAATTACACGATACATGGCCACGTTTATTATTTCCTCAACACGGATCAGTCGTCATGTCCCCTTAGCAGAAAAAACGCCCCAAAGCATGATATTTCCACCCCCCTGCGTCACAGTAGGTAGGTGTTCTTGGGATGCAACTCAGTATTCTTCTTCCTCCAAACACGACGAGTTGAGTTTGTACCAAAAAGTTATATTTTGGTTTCTTCTGACCACATGACATTCTCCCAATCCTCTGCTGTATCATCCATGTATCCATTTTGGTATAAGCTCAACTGGTCGTGTTTGGAGGAAGAAGAATACTGAGTTGCATCCCAAGAACACCACACCTACTGTGAAGCATAGGGGTGGAAACATCATGCTTTGGGGCTGTTTTTCTGCTAAGGGGACAGGACGATTGATCCGTGTTAAGGAAAGACTGAATGGGGCCATGTATCGTGAAATTTTGAGCCAAAACCTCCTTCCATCAGTGAGAGCTTTGAATGGTTGACCAAATACTTATTTTCCATCATAATTTACAAATAAATTATTTAAAATTCCTACAATGTGAATTCCTGGATTTTTTTTCCACATTCTGTCTCTCACAGTTGAAGTGTCCCTATGATGAAAATTGCAGACCTCTGTCATCATTTTAAGTGGGAGAACTTGCACAATAGGTGGCTGACTAAATACTTTTTTGCCCTACTGTATATCTGCGCTCTTACTCCGTGGCTGTGTTGTAGAGGTTGGATGTTGTAGTGCATGTTCACCCCTTGAGGGCGCTCTGGTGCTGTGTAGTGTTTAACACCGCAGCAGTTGTGTGTTCAACAGAAGAAAAAGAAGAAAATAAAGTCTCCTCGGTGAGAGGACGTTGATGTTAAGGACTCCGTGAAAGTGTCGTTCATGTGCACGCATAAAGAACTCTGTTAAGCTCAAACACCTTAACAGATGTGTAACTTTTTTGAATATGTTGAAAGTGCCTTGACTTTTATGTACATTATGGATGTTTGTTTGTTGATCAATAAATAAATAAAAAGTGCTAGCTAGCTAATGTGTCCAAATGCTACCTTTAAACCAGGGGTGTCAAACTCATTTTAGATCGGGGGCCACATGGAGAACAATCTACTGCCAAGTGGGCCAAACTGGTAAAATCGCAGCACGATAACTTAAAAATAAAGACAACTTCAGAATGTTTTTTTTTTGTTTAAAAATAGAACTAGCACACTCTGTAAATGGGATGCAACAATCATAATGTTGTTGAGTTTCTTTTACATGTACATGTTGCGGTTAATAGTATTTTATCTTTTTTAGTCGTTATTTATACTTCCTGAATAAATTATGTGATAATGTTCATCAGTCAAGTCATTGGTGTTCATTTTCAGTCCATCAAGATAAACAAATATCATAATCAAATTACAGGATGTTATTTATGTAGTTTGTTCATTTTCCTCGACTAGTGCACTAACATCAGGTAGTTTTTTGGTTTTTTTTACATATGTAGCATAATCTACAAAGATACAAATAATTGCTATTGTGACATCTAGTGGACACATCTAGAACAGCAGTTTCTTTCATTCAAAAATGTTGACTCATTTTTATACTTAGCAAACTCATACCGCGGGCCGGATAAAACCTGTTCGCGGGCCTGATCCGGCCCTCGGGCCGTACGTTTGACACTCCTGCTTTAAACGCTCCCAATCCATAGTTTATTCTGATTATTTCTGCTTAGTGATCGATGACTAAAATGACAATCCAGCTAGATAAATGTTTAGACTGATTTTTACTTCGCCTTTTGTTTGCATAAAGTACTTGATTATACATTATTACATTATTTGAGCTGAAAATATTCTATTGCCATGGCAGAAATACTGAACTTAACCGGACGTGACGTCACAAGAAACTACGCCACAAGATGGCAGACATGTGACGTAAAGTATGTTTGGCTGCCGTAAAACCTTAGTCGAAGTGGGAATTAAAGGCAACTAAAAAAAAAGGGTAAGCTACAATATAATTTCAAAATGTTGAAAGAGTTGGTGAAGGAGCGACTAATGGCGGCCGCTAATGAAATATTCAGGCTGTTCGAAAGAACGATAGCGTCGTACGAGGAGGAACTTGAACGAACGATAGCATCTTACGAGGAGGAACTTGACAAAACCATAGCGTCCTACGAGGAGGAACTTTCTCGCGCAGGAGAGGAAAACAAACGGAAACTCCAACAACTAGAAGCTGTTTACAAGACGCAACACGCTGCAGGTATGTTGCAATGTTCACTAACATTCTACTTTTATTAGCTCAGCACTCGGAAAAATATTTGTCCATACAAAACCAAAGCTATAGGTGGCTGTATATCACTAACTTTTAGAAAATTGTGTTCTTAAAGTTGTTGCCATTTAGCATTCAGATCCAACTGTACTGTAACAATAGAAGCTATTGTTAAGATATGCGTTCCCTAGGAACTATTGTTTGTGTTGCCTTAGGGACATTATTCAGTGATGCACTGGAATTAGAGTAGAGCTTGTGAACTTGTCTACCAAAGTTCAACAAATAATTACGGCCCAGTTTGGTCTAAACAATAAAAGATGTAGTCCCTGAGTGATAGAACATAATTTAACAAGTACCAACATTAGCGTACCGTATTTCCTTGAATAACCGCCGGGGCGCTAATTAATTTAAAACCTCTTCTCACTCCCGCGCTTATTCAAGGCATGAGGTAAAAGTAAGCAGGCGCTATTAATTTTAAAACCTCTTCTCACCCCTGCGCTTACTAATGGCATGCAATAATAAATTGAGTGTGATTAAAAAAATAATAATAATAAAAAATTATTCTGCGGCCGCGGCCCGGTGGTTGGGCCCACTGATCTACAACATGTCATCGCGACCGCCTTCACACAACGCTATCTGCGTGCCGGTCGGACGCATGCGTTTCGTTGATTCTCTTACGAGATTGCAATGCATACCTGGTCAACAGCCATACCTTTTACACTGATGGTTGTGATAATAACAACTTTAAACTCTTACTAATATGCGCCTCACTCTGTGAACCCACACCAAACCCATTTCTGGAGAACATCGTCTCTGTGACACATTATAAACGCAACATAAGAATTACCCACAATGTCATCCATCCATGACTCTTGGCTATATTATACACGCGCCCCCAACCCCGCCCACCTCAACCGACGCACGGAGGGGGGGTTGGTGCTAGCGGGGTGTATAATATAGCCAAGAGTCATGGATGCATGGCAGTGTGGGTAATTCTTATGTTGCGTTTATGATGTGTTACGGAGCCGATGTTCTCCCGAAATGTTTTTGGTGTGGGTTCACAGTGTGTGGCACATATTAGTTAGAGTGTTAAAGTTGTTTTATATCACAACCATCAGTGTGATCTGTATGGCTGTGGAACAAGACCCCTGGTTTACACATAGTAAAATAAAAAATATATAAACTCCTCCGCCATATTGATAATGATGACAGGGAAAGCGTCACTCGTGACGTCACGTATTTGACCCGGCGGTAAAAGTAAGCTTGCGCTAATAAATTTGGGGAGCGAGTTTGACCCGGCAGTAATTCAAGGCAGGCGCATATTACATGCCCGGCGGCTATTCAAGGAAATACGGTAATTACAGATTGCTTAGGCTCGTTTATACTCTAGTAAACACGTAAGCAGTGTTGCCAGATGGGAAATGAGAAATAATTGCCTCTAAAATTATCGTCTTTTGAGGAATACTTTTATATACCCAATTTGACATTTATCCGAACAATCTGCTCCTGTAAGAAAAGAAATAAAATAAAATAAAAGAGTTACCACAGTGTAGGTCATGAGTCACCAACCTTTGGCAACCTAAGAAGGGTTACTTAATGATTACTGAGTAATACCGAGGGGCGGGCTACCAATTTGATGCAAAAATAACAAATTTGCTCAGTTTACTTTTAATTATATTTTATTTTAATGGTAACCCCAATAAAAAATTTGCAAAATAACTATCTAAAAGGTAGGAAACATTGATATTAGCATTCAACCCTTTTTTTGGATTTACCCCTGAAATAGTTGTTTTTTTAATGATAACTTCTACTCAACACTTCTCAAGTTGTATATTTAAACAGTGTATATTTTTTAAAGATAGCCAAGTGTGTGAATGTGAGCATGTCTATCTGTGTTGGTCCTGCAATGAAGTGGTGACTTCTGCTCGACTGCAGTTGAGAGGCTCCAGCCCGCCACCTTCCTTAGAGGGACAAGCGGTAGGAAATGGATGGATGGAGTATCGTACCTTTGGACAGGGTGAGAGGTGGAGGGTTTAATGTGCAATCTCGGAACACATCTGTACACGTACAGTTTGTAGACCTACTGAGAAAGTAGGTTATAAATGTGACTGTGGAGAAAAGTTTTCACAAATGAATATCAAATACATATTACCTAGATCAGACCTGGGCATATTAAGGGCCGCATGCGTTTCCACAGAGTGTTTCCAGAGAGGCCAGCCTGAAATGCAGGTGTCAGGGACTGACGCGGAAGGAGAATTTTACAACAAAGTTCTAAAGCTAAGTGATATATCAGTTTGTTTAATTATTTGACTGTGTTTGTTGCATTTTTGTTGCGTTTCGCTTGATTGGAAAATATGTCGATCGAGAGGGGGTGTGACATTCATTAGTGTTTTATTGTTCATAGTTAATATTGTAAATCCCACATTCTTTATTTTCATGTACAAACCCTGTTTCCTTATGAGTTGGGAAATTGGTTATATGTAAATATAAACAGAATACTAGATTTGCAAATAATATTCAACCCATATTCAGTTGAATATGTTACATAGACAACATATTTGATGTTCAAACTGATAAACTTGTTTTGTTGTTGCAAACAATCATTAACTTTAGAATGTGATGCTAGCAACACGTGACAAATAAGTTGGGAAAGGTGACAAAAAATACTGATAAAGTTGAAGAATGCCCATCAAACACTTATTTGGAACATCCCACGGGTGTGCAGGCTAATTTGAAACATGTGGGTGCCATGATTGGGTATAAAAGCAGCTTACATGAAATGCTAAGTAATTCACAAACAAGGATGGGGCGAGGGTCACCACTTTGGAAGCAAATCGTCAAACAGTTTTAGAACAACATTCCTCAATGAGGTATTGCAAGGAATTTTGGGATTTTACCATCTACGGTCCGTAAAATCATCAAAAAGTTAAGAGAATCTGAGAAATCACTGCATGTAAGCGATGATTTTACAGACTTTTGATCCCTCAGGCAGTACTGCACCAAAAACCGACATCAGTGTGTAAAGGTTATCACCACATGGGCTCAGGAACACTTCATAAAACCACTGTCAGTAACTACAGTTGGTCGCTACATTTGTAAGTGCAAGTTAAAACTACTATGCAAAGCCAGACCCATTTATCAACAATATCCTGAAACGCCGCCGGCTTGCCTGGGCCCAAGGTCTTCTAAGATGGACAGATGCAAAGTGGAAAGGTTTTCTGTGGTCTGATGAGTCCACATTTCAAATTATATTTGGAAACAGAGGACATAGTGTCCTCCAGAACACAGAGGAAAATAACCATTCGGATTGTTATAGGCGCCAAGTTGAAAAGCCAGCATCTGTGATGGTTTGGGGGTGTATTAGTGCCCAAGGCATGGGTAACTTACACATCTGTGAAGGCACCATTAATGCTGAAAGGTACATACAGGTTTTGGAGCAACACATGTTTTCATCCAAGCAACGTTATCATGGACGCCCCTGCTTATTTGAGCAAGACAAGTGTTACAACAGCGTGGCTTCGTAAAAACAGAGTGCGGGTACTTTCCTGGCCCGCCTGCAGTCCAGACCTGTCTCCCATCGAAAATGTGTGGCGCATTATGAAGCATAAAACACGACAGCGGAGACCCCGGACTGTTGGACTGAAGCTCTACATAAAACCAGAATGGGAAAGAATTCAACTTTCAAAGCTTCAACGATTAGTTTCCTCGGTTCCCAAACGTTTATTGAGTGTTGTTAAAAGAAAAGGTGATGTAACACAGTGGTGAACATGCCCTTTCCCAACTACTTTGGCACGTGTTGCAGCCATGAAATTCTATCTTAATTATTATTTGCAAAAAATAAAAGTTTATGAGTTTGAACATCAAATATGTTGTCTTTCTAGTGCATTCAATTGAATATGGATTGAAAATGATTTGCAAATCATTGGATTCTGTTTATATTTACATCTAACACAATTTCCCAACTCATATGGAAACAGGGTTTGTACATTCTGGGTGTCTCATTAAGTAAAAACATTTTAAAAATTCCATTCTGTATTTTAGGGCGGTCTGTTAACGTTTTTAGCATTCAATCAGACCTTTCGGCCCCCAGACACATTTTTTTTCTCTAAATGTGGCCCCCGAGTCAAAACAGTTGCCCAGTCCTGACCTAGATCATGAGAAAGTCTGTTAAATGTAAATTGGAATTGTCACAGGTCCCACTCAAGAAACTTGTGAAATTGTTTTTATGTGGATATGAAATACTCGCCAGTTAAACAAATGGTGAGGAGATGGTTGATCAATGAAAATATTCCAAGAAAATATGAACATGATGTGTGCGTACATACAAAATCCTCCCTGACAATCACAATCTCAATTCTAAGCAGGTAAATTATGATTCATATTTTTTTGCAGAACCGTGCTGCCCCAGTGAAGAGGAACCTCTCCCTCAGCCGCAAGGGGGCAGCCCTACTTTGGAGCAAAAAGATCCACAGCCCCGCCACATCAAAGAAGAACAGGAGGAAGTTTGGCCCACTCTGGAAGGACAGTGTCTTCCTACTGGTGTCTCCGTAAAGACTGAAAATGAAACAAAAGGAGAGAGCTTCTTAGCTCCACTATTGGACAGTGACGACACAACATCACACTTTCCTGAGGCTGAAGACCAGGACAACGACCAAGAACCTTTGAGCAGCAATATATACTTTGAAGGTGAAATGAGGACCCACACAGACATAAAACACTCCGAATTCTCTGAAAAAAAGACAACGAGGAAATGTTTAATCTGCTCAATTTGTGCTAAAAGCTTTCCTTACGAGAGCCATTTGACTCTACATATGCGGACACACACTCGAGAACAACCTTACAGTTGCTCAGTTTGCGGTAAAGGATTCTCTCAAAAGGGAAATATGGTACTACACATGACAACACATACAGAAGACAAACCTTTTAGTTGCTTAGTTTGTGAAGAAAAATTCTCTAGAAAGTCATATATGGTATTACACATGAGAACTCACACTGGAGAAAAACCTTTTTGTTCAGTTTGTGGTCAAAGAATATCAAGAAAGTCAAATATTCTGTCGCACATGAGAACGCACACAGGTGAAAAACCATTTGGTTGTTCTTACTGCGATAGAAGATTCTCTCATAAGATATCAGTGGTAAAACACATGAAAACACACATTAGAAAAAAAGTTTGATGTCTAAGTTTTTGGTGAAAGTTATTGTTTAACAGCAAACATCTCACGACAGAGAATAAACATTTTCCTAGCTTGTGCTAATATTACAAAACTGTAATGTCACAATACCGTAAATTCCGGACTGTAAGCCGATACTTTTTTCCTACACTTTTAACTATTGGCTGATAAATCAATGAGGCTAATTCATGGATTTATCCTTGCTGAAGGCCATGTTAATAGTAAAAAAAAAACAACAACAACCAAACACCCTGAAAAAGTGTGTTATTGTTTGTGCCATGGTGCTATCTTTTGGGTGAGTTCGCTTACTGCTGGTGCTGCAGTGTCCTTCAATTTAGTGGTTTCATCCGGAAGTATATTGCCATTCTTTCTTCAAGTCCATGAAAGCTCCATCTCAGGTAAACTGCAAATTATTTGCCACAAGATTTACAAAAAAAGGTTTGAGAAATGCTCCTATATTTTTAAAAGCTATGCACTTACTTTAAGCCATTTTTACTTCATAATGTTAATTTTTAGCATGGATTATTGTATTTTGACTATTCTACTTCAAACATGTTAAAACTGAGAAAATAACTATTGAAATAAGATATTTTGGTTGTCCCCGCATATAAAATCTTGTTTAGAAATTCTGCAACATCTTGAGGATGCTTATTAATTTAAGAATTGCAAGTTGAATAATGCTTGTTATCAGAATAAAACACTTATTTCTATCCTAAAAGTCTAGAAATCTTAATTTAGGCTGTCTCATCAAATACAATTAACTAGCTGCATGGTCGGATAATTTCACTAGTTTTAAGTATTGTTTTTCTAAAATCTGGTCTTTTTAACTTAATTTTTGTGTCAGCTTTTTTTAAGCTAAGGTTAACTGTTAATGTCAATGTTAGAGCCATTAAACTGATTTAGTTACAATTCAGGAATAACATGTCCTACTGAGCACAATTACATACAGTGGCTGATTGCCAAATGTCCCCTCTGTTCTTTCCTTCTGCACTTTGCGTTCCACTCCAAAGAGGAAGGAGTCTTCTTCCACAGCCACCATGATTGCAAGCTACTGAATCTCGCAAGGCTCCGGGCAAAACTTAAAATTATACAGGTGTTTGTCAGGGAAATTATTTTTGCCTTTGACAGCACAAACCGCCGGAACTGGTTACAGCCTCTCCACAAACCAGGCATTGTCCAGACGCCTCTGGCAGTCACCAGCGTCCCTGGGAGTGGGAAAACCACAGGAGCTTTGGATCTCTCTGTCTTCCCTACAGAATGCCAAGACTTCAGACTCACCATTTCCATAAAAAAAACTAAGGTCCTGGCCCCTGACGACCCTGACTAACCCGAACATCAAAGTCCAGGACCAGTCTTGAACATATCTCGGCTCGACTGTCAACAGAAACGTGTCCCTAGACACCAAACTAAGTGCTCGCGTTGGCAAGGCTTTTGAAGATATATCCAAAACTCCACCTGCACACCAAGCTGAGGATTTATTCAGCATGTGGACTCAGCACTCGCCTCTGCATCAGAAAAATATGTCAGATACACTCATTACTCATCATTACACACATTCTGGAAACACATCTAGCAGGTTTAGAAACATGTCGTGATACATCACGCATTCTGAACACAAAACTAGCAGGTTTAGAAACATGTCGTCATACATTAGAGAGTAAAGCAGATAGAACTAGGTGTTTCAATCCCTTCGGTAAGTAGGAACAGTCTTGACGGTAGCAGTCGGTGTGGAGTGGTGAAAAGGAGGGTATGTATGTCATTGGGGTCTTCAGGTGGGCACCCTGCTTCATCGACGTTTCGTTGATTTGAAGCCCACGACGTCTCCAGAGGGCTCAATGGTGTGCCTAGCGTCCCAGGTACACCCCCCTCCATGCCATACCCTCCACATCCTGTTGGACTATGCATGGCAGGGTCGTCCTTTTCCCTGAGTCAGGCCTAAGCCTGACCGCATACCATTGTCTCTTATCTTACTGCCCAGTTGGGGTCCTTGCGCTTAATCCAGAGCCAGTTGCTGGCTTTTTCGGCAGCATTTGACATGGACTTGATAGTCTGTTGGAGGGAACGTCCTTTCAACCCCATTTTCCTCAACAGACTGATGGTAGATGTGGTAATAAATCCCCTGCATCCCACCTCTACTGGGAAAATGTTGGTCTTCCAGCCGTTCTGGGATGCTTCAGCTGCCAGGTCAGAATATTTGTTTCTCTTCCTCTCATAAGCCTCTTCAACCCCTTCTTCCCATGGTACTGTCAGCTCCACGACATAAGCCAGCTTTGCTGATGGAGACCACAGGACCATGTCTGGCCGGAGTGTTGTAGCCATTATTTCTGGGGGAAACACAAGCTTTTTATCAAGGTCTACTTCCAATTTCCAATCCCGAGCCGACTGCAGGATGCTTGCATTATTTGGTGTCGTTTGACACTTTTGATGTTGGCCAGCTGGTACAAAATGTGTGAAATGGACCTTTCCTGCTGGTGTTTGTGGGAGATTGTTTGTGGTGGTTCGCCTGTGTTCCAGTGTTTTTGCAAGCTCTCTAAGTACTTGGTTATGCCGCCAAGTATAGCGTCCTTGGGTGAGACTTATAGTACACCCTGATAGGATATGTCTTAGAGATGCAGGTACTTGACACAGGGAACAGGCGGGATCTTCTCCGTACCAGGTTTTCAGATTTAGGGGGGACGGTAGCAGGTCGTACGTGGCTCTGATGATAAAACTCAGCCGTGCTCCCTCCATCTGCCAGATGTCATACCAGTTGAGCTTTTTCTTCCCCAGGCTTTCCCAGTTGGTCCATCTCCCCTGCTTGGCCATTGAGACGGCTTTAGCATGTCGCTCTCCCTCCTCCTGTCTCCTGACTTCCTCTACTACTAGCCGTCTCTTCTGCTCTGATGTTGCTTTGTGCCATCGGGGAGTTTTTGGGACAAGTCCAAGTCCTGCTCTCCCATGCTGTATATGCCCAACCACATCTCTGAATTGAAGAGCAGACTTTGCACTCTGAACAGCTTCTGATGGAATCCACTTCCTTCCCGCTGTTACTCTGGGGGCCGCTGTTCGAATGACTGTATCCTCAGTTTCGGTTAGCGTCATGACCAGCCTTGCTTTGGTGCATTTGAATTCTTCCACCAGTCCAGAGATTGGTAATTCCAATTTGCCATGCCCATATAGTCCGATGGAACTGAAGCATCTTGGAATTCCAAGCCACTGTTTTAGCTGCGTGCTTATCACACGTTCCAATTTTTCAACCTTGGTGATGGGGATTTCGTACACAGTTAAAGGCCACAAAAGTCTTGGGAGTATGCCAAATTGAAAACACCACAACTTGAGTTTTCCTGGCAACAAGGTTTTATTGATGCGATCCATGTAAGTGATTGTATCCTTTTTTAGTTGCTCAAACTGCTCTGTGTCTTTGAGCCTTGCGTCGTACCACCTTCCCAAGCTCTTTACTGGCATTTCGGAAACAGTTGGTACTGGTGTTCCGCTGACATGAAATCTCTGGTGTGTGACTTGGCCTTTCTCAATGGAGATACTTCTGCACTTGCTGGGCTTTAACTTCATCGTGCCCATGTTATATTTGAATGAAGTTTCTCCAGCAGTCTCTTGGTGCAGGGTACAGTTGTTGTGAGTGTTGTTATATCGTCCATATAGGCTCGAATTGGTGGTAATCTCTGACCACATTGTAGTCGTTCTCCACCAACCACCCATTTCGAGGCTCTAATAATGATCTCCATTGCCATCGTAAAGGCCAATGGGGAGATGGTGCACCCAGCCATGATGCCTACTTCCAGAGATTGCCACGCAGTGGTGAATCCTGATGTTGTAAGGCAAAATTGCAAATCCTGGAAATAGCGTTTTACAAGATTTGTGATTGTAGTTGGTACTTGGAAGAATTCAAAGGCAGTCCACAGCAATGAATGAGGGACTGATCCATAAGCGTTGGCCAGATCAAGGAACAAGACATGAAGATCTTTTCCTTCTTTTTTCGCAGTCTGGATTTGATGCCATATGATGCTGTTATGTTCGAGGCATCCAGAGAAGCCTGCTATACCAGCCTTTTGGATCGATGTATCAATGAAGTGGTTTTGCTTCAGATACTTTGTTAGTCGCTGTGCCAATATGCTGAAGAAAATCTTGCCTTCGATGCTCAGAAGGTTTATTTGGCGAAACTGTTCAATGGTGGTCGAGTTCTTTTCTTTTGGGATAAGCACTCCTCCCGCTCTTCGCCAGGCTTTCGGGATGATCTGCTTGTCCCACACCACTCTCATGTTTTTCCACAGGAATTTCAGAACCTCTGGAGCGTTCTTGTAGACACTATACGAAACACCATTAGGGCCTGGTGCAGATGCCGATCTTGCCTTTTTTACTGCCTGTTTCACCTCGCTCAGCTTGGGAGGGCTGACATCAACCTGATATTGTGCGGGTGATATAGGAGGGATGTCAGTGGGGACAATGATCGGTTCATGTTTTTTCTCATCAGTATAGATGGTTCTCAGATATTCTTCAACCTGGTCTTTTGATGTTTTCAGAAATCCACTCTTTTCTTTTGTGAAAATCTCTTTCACAAATGTAAAGGGGTCTTTGTAGAAGTTGGTTCTGGCTTTTTCTTTCTTCTTCCGACGCATCCTTAGGCTTTCCGCTCGACGGAGTTTTGAGAGCCTCTGTTTTAGTTCTTCTTGAAGGAGGTCGATGCCTTCCCTTTCTTCTGCTGTCGCCTTTCTCCACAACTTCCTTAGCTTTCGCCTTTCTTTTACAAGTAGATGGATTTCTTGAAGCCGACGAGATTTGGGGGCGGGAAGCATGTCTTTCTTTCTGACTTGTTCCTTCACTCCACATTTCTTCTCTCCGTAGCTGTAGATTAGGTCACCCATCTTCTCCAGCTTCGTTTCGGCTGATCCTTTGATGTTACGTAGGATAAGGCTTAAGTCTATGTTGATGGTTTCCCACTCCTTGCTGTTAGACTTCGGCCATTTCACCAACGGCTTACGTCCTTGCATGTTTTCCTTTTTGCGGTGTACTGGGTATGGTCTTGGACTGGTAGTTCTGCCTGAAGCTTCCTCCTCATCCTGCGGGGTGCTGATGCTCTGCGGACTGTGGGTTTCTTCCTGCCGCTGAGTTTCATCCGACTGATTTAACCTTCTTCTTAACAGAAGCCGGTCAATGCGGGGCCCTGGGTTAGTGGTTTTCAGGCATTTCTTCCGTCCTTGGTGAACTTTAAGACCATGGGTTGATGTTACTTTAGCCCATCCACACACACACGTCTGAAGAACATGTCCAACTGCTGGGTTCTCAAGAGTATTACTACTACCTTCATTCATTGTCGTGTCCATTCCAAGGGTCGTTACCGGGAGATCAGCCTGTGAGTCTTCTTGCGCCCCTGCTCTCGCAGACTCTAGGGGTATTCTTCTTCTTGAACTTTCTGTAGCCAATTTAGGTGGCTCTTGTGCCCTAATAGGGTGACGGAGCCTGCTGCTGTGGGTAGCTAGCCCATAACAGCCCCGTTGGGGTCTATTTCCTCCTGTCAGCTGTCTCTCCAAGCTGTCACATGGTCTTTCCCTTGTCGTCAGCTGCACTTTCACAACAGTCACTGGGTTTTTCTTCCAGAAGATCAGTAAAGCAGATAGAACTAGGTGTTTCAATCCCTTCGGTAAATAGGAACAGTCTTGACGGTAGCAGTCGGTGTGGAGTGGTGAAAAGGAGGGTATGTATGTCATTGGGGTCTTCAGGTGGGCACCCTGCTTCATTGACGTTTCGTTGATTTGAAGCCCACGACGTCTCCAGAGGGCTCAATGGTGTGCCTAGCGTCCCAGGTACACCCCCCTCCATGCCATACCCTCCACATCCTGTTGGACTATGCATGGCAGGGTCGTCCTTTTCCCTGAGTCAGGCCTAAGCCTGACCGCATACCATTGTCTCTTATCTTACTGCCCAGTTGGGGTCCTTGCGCTTAATCCAGAGCCAGTTGCTGGCTTTTTCGGCAGCATTTGACATGGACTTGATAGTCTGTTGGAGGGAACGTCCTTTCAACCCCATTTTCCTCAACAGACTGATGGTAGATGTGGCAATAAATCCCCTGCATCCCACCTCTACTGGGAAAATGTCGGTCTTCCAGCCGTTCTGGGATGCTTCAGCTGCCAGGTCAGAATATTTGTTTCTCTTCCTCTCATAAGCCTCTTCAACCCCTTCTTCCCATGGTACTGTCAGCTCCACGACATAAGCCAGCTTTGCTGATGGAGACCACAGGACCATGTCTGGCCGGAGTGTTGTAGCCATTATTTCTGGGGGAAACACAAGCTTTTTATCAAGGTCTACTTCCAATTTCCAATCCCGAGCCGACTGCAGGATGCTTGCATTATTTGGTGTCGTTTGACACTTTTGATGTTGGCCAGCTGGTACAAAATGTGTGAAATGGACCTTTCCTGCTGGTGTTTGTGGGAGATTGTTTGTGGTGGTTCGCCTGTGTTCCAGTGTTTTTGCAAGCTCTCTAAGTACTTGGTTATGCTGCCAAGTACAGCATCCTTGGGTGAGACTTATAGAACCAACTGGATCGCACATAAGCAAGGACTTGGCGACTTAGACTTGGAAAAAATCCCTTTAAGTAAGACTGCATTATAAGCTGTAGAGGTGGAAGCTCATGCTTCGATTACGATTCAGGAGCTACGATTTGATTAAAAAATGATTGATGCATTGTGTATATTGATGCAGTTTTATATTTTTTTCCTTTTCACTAAATAACCTTTTTTATCTATTGCAACTTAAAAGAAACAATTTATTTGGATTAAGAAACCCATCCATCCATCCATCAGTGATGTGCGGTGAACTATACACCAGATGAGGCATAGATACTTTTGGATTTATTTTCTTTTTTTTTTTTTTTAACTTAAATTCATATGAGCAGTTCTAACCATTGTTAATTTAGGTTTTACATTAGAATAACCGGAAAACGAAGGGAATAAAGTTGCTTTCATAAAAACGTTATCATAATGATATTAGGGTTTGACAAATTGGTCCAAAAAGCATATGACAAAGTTGTTATTAAATACTTTTAGGTCCTATTTTCTTTTAACAAAATAAATCAAGTACTGTGAGTGTATCTTACCTTTCTGTATTTGTATCTGAAGCAGCAATAACGCCCAGAAACGCTGGCTTACTCTTATAAAAATGCCATGTTTGTTATAAATGCAGTTTAAAAAAAGAAAAAAGGCTGGCTTCCGCTGGAGAGACATGTGTCTGCTAGCTTTAGCGCTCCCATTCCTCCCAGTGTGGCAAGTCAGATTACTGTCGAGGCATTGAACAATATATCGCCCCTTACTTTGAGGCAGAGGTACTTGCTGCCTCAAGGCCTGCCTTTTACGTATTATATAACTCTGTCTTTTGAACATCTCATAGTTAAGCCTTTTACCCCTCCTGGTGGCAAGGTGAGGCACTGCCTCACTTGCCTCCCCTGACAGCACGCCACTGCCATCCATCTTCTACCGCTTGTCCCTTTTGGCGTCACAGGGGGTGGTTAAATTAATTCCCACATTTATTAAATTAATGAAAATGTAAGAAAAACTGGACCATAAGTGACCTATAGTAAAGGAGCTGGTTGGATCTCTCGGTGAAAGGGTTTTCTGTGGTCAGCAGCAAATTTTAGAACTATCGACATTCATTTATTTACAAAAAGTAAATCGATTACTGATGTTTACTAATCGATTCTGTAATTGTCCATGTCCGAATTGCGATGCATCTAAACATTGATTATTTCCCTCACCTCGACTACACATGGTCTGTGGTAATGTTTTAGAGTCTCAAATAGTCCTGAGCCTCTGGAGTGAACTGACAAGTTCACAAAAGATCAGGCTCCAGGAACGAGTTGCAAATAATTAACTTACAATTTCATGGCTGCAACACGTGCCAAAGTAGTTGGGAAAGGGCATGTTCACCACTGTGTTACATCACCTTTTCTTTTAACAACACTCAATAAACGTTTGGGAACCGAGGAAACTAATAGTTGAAGCTTTGAAAGTGGAATTCTTTCCCATTCTTGTTTTATGTGAGCTTCAGTGGTTCAACAGTCTCCGCTGTCCTATTTTACGCTTCATAATGTGCCACACATTTTCGGTGGGAGACAGATCTGGACTGCAGGCGGGCAAGGAAAGTACCCGCACTCTTTTTTTACGAAGCCACGCTGTTGTAACACGTGCTGAATGTGGCTTGGCATTGTCTTGATGAAATAAGCAGGGGTGTCCATGAAAAAGACGCTTAGATGGCAGCATATGTTGTTCCAAAACCTGTGTGTACCTTCCAGCATTAATGGTGCCTTCACAGATGTGTAAGTTACCCATGCTTTGGGCACTAATGAACAATATATCGCCCCTTACTTTGAGGCAGAGGTACTTGCTGCCTCAAGGCCTGCCTTTTACCTGTGGCATCAAGCAGGCGCCCCCTCATGCACAAGCTCAACACACTGTGTGTAGCCCACCGAAAATGTGTGGCACATCACAGATGCTGGCTTTTGAACTTTGCGTCGATAACAGTCTGGATGGTTTGATTCCCCTTTGGTCCGGATGACACGATGTCGAATATTTCCAAAAACAATTTGAAATGTGGACTCGTCAGACCACAGAACACTTTTACACTTTGCATCAGTTCATCTTAGATGATCTCGGGCCCAGAGAAGCCGACCGCGCTTCTAGATGTTGTTGATAAATGGCTTTTGCTTTGCACAGAATAGCTTTAACTTGCACTTACAGATGTAGCGACAAACTGTATTTAGTGACAGTGGTTTTCTGAATAGTTCCTGAGCCCATGTGGTGATATCCTTTAGAGATTGATGTCAGTTTTTGATGCAGTGCCATCTGAGGGATCGAAGGTCACGGTCATTCAATGTTGAAGTGATTTCTCCAGATTCTCTGAAACTTTTGATGAGATTATGGACCATAGATGTTGAAATCCCTAAATTTCTTGCAATTGCACTTCGAAAAACGTTGTTCTTAAACTGTTTGACTATTTGCTCACGCAGTTGTGAAAGACTGAGCATTTTTTTGGAAGCTGTTTTTATACCCAATCATGGCACCCACCTTTTCCCAATTAGCCTGCACACATCGGGGATGTTCCACAAAAGTGTTTGATGAGCATTCCTCAACTTTATCAGTATTTATTGCCACCTTTCCCAACTTCTTTGTCACGTGTTGCTGGCATCAAATTCTAAAGTTAATGATTATTTGCAAAAAAAATTTTTTTATCAGTTTGAACATCAAATATGTTGTCTTTGTAGCATATTCAACTGAATATGGGTTGAAAATGATTTTCAAATCATCGTATTCCGTTTATATTTACATCTAACACAATTTCCCAACTCATATGGAAATGGTGTTTGTATTGTATAAAATTGTGATTTTTTTCAATTGAACAGGTCTCATACTGAGATAGGCTCCAGCACCCCCCATGACCCCAAAAGGGACAAGCGATAGAAAATAAATGGATGGAAGGTCTCATGGGTACTTTGTTAATGGACAATACTAAGATATTCAAACGATACAGTATAACTCCACTAATAGCTAGCCGTAAACTGGCGCGCTATTCGCTAGATATCTTAAATACCAACATGAATATAGAAATACAATTATTTATTAATGTTTTCATTTCACACCAAAGTACAGTTGGTTAGGTGACCACGCCACTGCCGTTTCTAAACGACACTAGAGTGTGTTGGATCAAATTTAAAGACAATTACATTTGTTGAAGAAAATGCAAGGAGATATAAAAATGTATAAAAACTGAGTTTAATCAGACCCCCAGTTGAAGTCCTCTTGGTCATATTTATTGAGTATGCTTTGGTGTAAATTTGGGATAGACGCAGTCACATTTATAACCCCCTTTTTGAGTATGTCTGCAACATTGTCCATTTGGGAAGGACCCTCGGATGACCTCTGCCAGAAGGTTATGTAAATGTTGCAATTAATATAATAACTAAAAAACTAACTAACTAAAATCTCATAGGCAGATTTTCGGAAACTTTTAGAATACGTCTGAAATGAGATAAGTACGACATTAGATTTTGGGAATTTGTTCCGCATCAACATACGTTTACACCTGTGTCTGTCTGTGTGCACGTGTGTGCGAGCGGCCCTGCAGTTTTATGATTGTAACAGTTTGTCTTGAATGTATGTTATTTAGTTCAGTGTTTCTTAACAATAGGGCTGAGGCCCAATTGTGGCTCACCAAAAAATATCAATTTCTCGGCTGTGTTCTGTGTGCTTCAATTGTAATACACTTTTCCACCACTTGTGGCAAGTATGACTATCTCAAACAAACACAAGAAGTCTGGAGCTGAAATCAGAGAGAAGTCTCTTAAGTGCAAAAAATGACTAAAATAGAGAAGCTGTTTTACCATTTCACTTTAATTTTATTGACAGTTAAGTCAAAAACATTCATTATTTGTGTATTTCTTTTAGCACAAAATATTAGATGTACATTTATTTTTTGTCAGTTATTTATGAATCCCTTCTTATGCATTATTGTATATTTTTGTAACCTCGCCTGTAAGCCTTATGTTACTATTTTAAATAGATAATAATCTTAGTGATTAACACATGCGTTCCTATCATTTGGCAAGGTTGCAAACTGAAAGTATTTTAAATATATTTATTGAATTTAAAGAGACTTAATACTGGCTGCAGGATTAGGTCTCTGCTTTTTGCAGAAGATGTGGTCCTGATTGGTTCATCTGGCCAGGATCTCCAGCTCTCACTGGATCGGTTCGCAGCTGAGTGTGAAGCGACTGGGATGAGAATCAGCACCTCCAAGTCCGAGTCCATGGTTCTCGCCCGGAAAAGGGTGAAGTGCCATATCTGGGTTGGGGAGGAGACCCTGCCCCAAGTGGAGGAGTTCAAGTACCTAGGAGTATTGTTCACGAGTGAGGGAAGAGTGGATCGTGAAATTGACAGGCGGATCGGTGCGGTGTCTTCAGTAATGCGGACGATGTATCAATCAGTGTGGTAAAGAAAGAGCTGAGCTGAAAGGCAAAGCTCTCGACTTACCGGTCGATCTGCCGCTTCTTTTCTTTTTCTCCTCGCCCCCCCCCCCTCAGCAAGAGGGGGTCCGGTCCGATGGCCATGGATGAAGTACTGGCTGTCCAGAGTCGGGACCCAGGATGGACCGCTCGCCTGTGTATCGGTTGGGGACATCTCTACGCTGCTGATCCGACTCCGCTTGGGATGGTTTCTTGTGGACGGGACTCTCGCTGCTGTCTCGGATCCGCTTTGAACTGAACTCTCGCGGCTGTGTTGGATCCACTATAGATTGAACTTTCACAGTATCATGTTAGACCCGCTCGACATCCATTGCTTTCGGTCTCCTAGGGAGGGGGGGTTGCCCACATTTGTGGTCCTCTCCAAGGTTCCCATAGTCATCATTGTCACCGACGTCCCACTGGGTGTGAGTTTTCCTTGCCCTTATGTAGGTTCTTCCGAGGATGTCGTGGTTTGTGCAGTCCTTTGAGACATTTGTGATTTAGGGCTGTATAAATAAACATTGATTGATTGACATTGATCTACGTTCCTATCCTCACCTATGGTCATGAGCTTTGGGTCATGACCGAAAGGACAAGATCACGGGTACAAGCGGCCGAAATGAGTTTCCTCCGCAGGGTGGCGGGGCTCTCCCTTAGAGATAGGGTGAGAAGCTCTGTCATCCGGGAGGAGCTCAAAGTAAAGCTGCTGCTCCTCCACATCGAGAGGAGCCAGAAAAGGTGGTTCGAGCATCTGGTCAGGATGCCACCCAAACGCCTCCC
This sequence comes from Nerophis ophidion, assembly GCF_033978795.1. NCBI lineage: Eukaryota > Metazoa > Chordata > Actinopteri > Syngnathiformes > Syngnathidae > Nerophis > Nerophis ophidion. Next base: position 38,791,864 of record NC_084616.1, on the reverse strand, counting down.
TAAAAAGGTGTTTAGGGCACGTCCAACCGGTAGGAGGGCACGAGGAAGACCCAGGACATGTTTGGAAGACTTTGTCTCCCGGCTGGCCTGGGAACGCCTCGGGATCCCCCGGGAAGAGCTGGACAAAGTGGCTGGGGAGAGGAAAGTCTGAGGTTCCCTGCTTAGGCTGCTGCCCCAGGGACCCCACCTTTGATAAGCGGAATTCCATCCATCCATGGATGGATGGATGGAATTTAATTAAAATCAAGAGTGTTTATATTTGGCTTTGGCGCTCTGTCATGGAAGAAGTTGGGCCCCGGGGTAAAAACGTTTAAGAACCCCTGATTTAGTTCAATGCAGTTAGGTAGGATGTAGCATGCAGCATGTTTGTTGTGCATGATAAATGTACCGGTAATGTGTGACGTGAGGGAGACAAAGTTGGATGTAAATAATTGTCTCGCAAAAGTAACTCACATGAGGTGTTCTCTTTTTATAATCGTTTCATTTAATTCTTGTATCTGATAATTATGTGTGTGTGTTTTACAGTATATGTCTTTCATGTGTTCTGTTTACAGAGTAAGTGACTATGGAGATAATTCATGAATATTTTGCATGTAAGATCTATAAAACTCAAATTGGATCACTGCCTAAAAACGGAACTCGTTCATAACCAGAGGACCACCTGTCCGTCCTCAGTATTGCACAAAAGCAAGTAACCTGTCTGGCTAGTGTTGTATATTCGATGGGCGCGTGATGGGTGATGAGCCAAGAAGACCCCTTTTTTTTTGGGATTGAAACTTTTATTAGTATATTGCACGGTACAGTACATATTCTGTACAAATGACCACTAAATGATAACACCCGAATAAGTTTTTCAACTTGCTTAAGTCAGGGTCCACGTTAATGGGGAATCGTCGAACAAAAAGCTTTATTTGTTTCAGACTGGAACTGCAGCTTCCAAAGGAAAGATTATAGGCCTGATTGCTTTTCTACTGTCTTCTTGGACAACTGTCGTTAAATACCTTTTATACTAAGACAGTTACTCTTTGTTGTTATAGCCTTGGGGCCCGTCTGTCTAGACTAGGGGTCGGGAACCTTTTTGGCTGAGAGAGCCATGAAAGCAAAATATTATAAAATGTATTTCCGAGATAGCCATATAATAATTTTTAACACTGAATACAAATAAATGTGTGCATTTTTAATTAAGACCAACATTTTAAGAATATAATAAGTGTCTTCTTTTTAATAAAATTGTTATTCTGAAGCTAATGAATAAAATAGTTTTTACCATTAATGCGACTTCTTGAACGGGAATGGTAGAAAACGGATGGATTAAAATGCATGAGAATGTTTTATATTTTGAACGTTATTTTTAACACTTTGATTACCAGCGGAATTATTCATTACTTATCGCTGTGTTTTTCAACCACTGTGCCGCCGCACACTATAGTGTGCAGTGAGATACAGTCTGGTGTGTCGTGGGAGAGATTATGTAATTTCACCTAAATGGGTTGATAATATTTTTTGCAAACCTGTAACTATAATTCAAAAATGTGCTGTTATTGAGTGTCTGTGCTGTCTAGAGCTCAGCAGAGTAAGCGTGTAATACTCTTCCATATCAGTAGGTGGCAGCAGGTAGCTAATTGCTTTTGTAGATGTCGGGAACATGGTATGTCGTGATCACAATATGCGGAAGGCAGCATGTAGGTAAAAAGGTATCCAACACTTAAACTAAAAATAAACAAAAGGCGAGTGCAGCTAAGAAAAGGCATTGAAGCAAAACAAAACTAAAACTGAACTGGCTGCAAAGTAAACAAAAACAGAATGCTGGACGACAGCAAAGACTTACAGTGTGCGGAGCAGACGGCGTCCACAAAGTACATCCGTACATTGCATGACAATCAACAATATCCACACAAAGAAGGAGTGCGTCCGCACAACTAAAATATTCTTGATTGTAAAAACAAAGCAGGTGCGATGAATAGCATTCAAGGAGTACATGAAACTGATACAGGAAAATACCAACAAAAGAAGAAAAGCCACCAAAATAGGAGCGCAAGTCACACAGGAAAACACCTAAAAAAATCAAAATAAGTTACGGCTTGACAGTACACCTACATAGACACGAAGTATTGCGAGAACAATTTTTTTTGGTCAATATCGGCTACTGAGTTTAATTTTTTAAATTATTTCTGCTGGTGGTGCGCCTCAGAATTTTTTCAATGAAAAAAATGTGTTTTGACTCAAAAAAGGTTGAAAAAACTGACTTCTCGTGTTAAGCAATGCCAGCTAAGATTTATCTGAGAGCCAGATGCAGTCATCAAAAGAGCCAGTTTGGCTCTAGAGCCATAGGTTCCCTACCCCTGGTCTAGACGAAGCCCATTTTGTTGTTTGGCTTGTCGACCTATTTCCTGTGATCGGTTTGAGTCGGGTAACCTCCGACCCCTATCCTCCATCTGGCTTCCTACCAGATAATATTTTTACACTTCCTTTTAAAATCCAAACCTGCATTCCTGGAGGATTCTATTTTCCTGGGTCCAAGAACCACCACTTTCTGTAGAGCTTGTGATGGACATGTGCACTTTTGAAGCTATCTAAGGGCATATTTCCTTAGTAGAATAATCCTCTAAAGGATTCTGTCACCAAATACGAATACATGTAGCTCACAATCATATAAGGAAACGGTACACGGTAGGGATGGGTATCGGTACTGGATACCGACCGAAACAACCCGATACCAAGTAGTATCGAAACTGCGTCTGTCAAACGATACTTGCAATGAGTTCTTTTTGTACCCAGATCAAGAAAAAAAAAAATTCCTATAGGTTTTGCTCGCAGCCAATTACTGCAAACGCTCTTCGATTCAATATACCATTTGATTGGTCCACCACTGCAACAACAATAGTTGGTATGGTGGTAAAGCGGGTTAAAGCAGTGCATTATTGGCTGGTCATCATTCCGACATGCCGACAGCAAAATGGTCAATGGTTTGGTTGTACAACATGCCTGTGGCGCCGGGTACAAATAAATGCAAACACTGCAGCAAGATTATTTCGGGGAAAACGGGGAATACAAGCAATATGATTAAACACCTCATCTAGCACTGAGCAAACTTAAGGATGGAGAACTGTACTGTGTTTAAAAAGCCGGTTTCTCCAACACCAGTATCGTCGTCATCATATCGTCGCCACCTCTCACAGGAACTGCTGGTGTCTTACCGGTGCTCCATTGAGAGCATCCTGACCTACTGCATCTGCGTGTGGTTCAGCAGCTGCACGGCCGCAGAGAGAACGGCGCTCCAGAGAGTCATAAAGACCGCCCAGAAGTTAATCGGATGCCCCCTCCCCCCCCTGGCTGACCTGTACAGCTCCCGCTGTCTCAGGAAAGCACAGAGCATCCTGAAAGACCCATTCCACCCCGGGCACAGCCACCTGGAACCGCTACCCTCAGGCAGACGCTACAGGGTGCTAAAAGCGAGCACCAATAGACTAAAAAATAGCTTTTACCCAAGAGCCATAGTAGCACTAAACAGGCACTGAGTGTCCATATGTCCATCATGTCCTCATGTGTAATGTTTAAATGTTTTTCTATTTTTTTGGACTACAATGTGAAATAATGTTTTATGTATGTATACATAGATACATCTGTCATCTCTATCTTTTTTTTTTTTAATTTATTTTTTTATTTATTTATTTTATTTTTTTAATTTATACTACCATATTGTATATGCACCTTAGGAGGAGCTGCTCCAATTTCGTTGTTCTTTGAACCTGTTCATTGCAATAATGACAATAAAACTCTATTCTATTCTATTCTATTCTATCATCTCAACACGACACTGCTCAACCGTCGATAACTTAAGGCTAGGATCTCAAACATGCGCCCCGCGAGTTTAATATGAACGGCGCTTGACAGCGTCATACTTGCCAACGTCCCCATTTTTCCTGAGAGACCCCTGAATTTCAGAGCACCAATTCTCTCAAAGCCCCTGTCAATTTTTACCAGTTCAACAATATTCAGGGAGTGCCATAATGGCACTGCCTTTAGCGCTCCCTGCATCCTGAATTGACAGCGTGCAAGCCCAGTTGTAAGTTGCATCTAGCCATGTGAGACGCATGTGCGTATTTGCAAGATGTATTTGCAAATACATCGTAGTGTGACCACACAGGTCACACTAAGAGTGGCCGTAAAAAAACTTTTAACACTGTTACAAATATGTGCCAGACTGTGAACCCACACCAAACAAGAATGACAAACACATTTCGGGAGAACATCTGCATCGTAACACAACATAAACACACCAGAAAAATTACCCAGAATCCCATGCAGACCTAACTCTTCTGGGCTACAATATACACCCCCCCGCTACCACCAACCCCCCACGCCCTCACCCTCCCTACTTGTCGGTTGAGGTGTTGTATATTGTAGCCCTGCAAGGTGTTCTGGGTATTTGTTCTCTTGTGTTTAAGTTGTGTTAGGGTGCGGAAATTCTCCCAAAAAGAGTTTGTCATTCTTGTTTGGTGTGGGTTCACAGTGTGGCGCATATTTGTAACAGTGTTAAAAGTTTTTTTACGGCCACCCTCAGTGTGACGTGTATGGCTGTTGAACAAGTAAGTCTTGCAGCCACAAACGTTATTTTGTACAAGTCGCACACAACACGTTACAGGGCCGGTTTGGTTGTGTGACATAAAAGCGTGCGTGATGACATGTAGTGGAGCAGTAGTCGTCTTTTGGGAATGCGCTGACCCCTGGAGGTACTTGAAGAAATATCAAGGGACAAGTTATTAAAGTCATTAAAAATGTTCTAAAAAACAGCAGCAATTCATAAATCCTTTACACATATGTTTATTGAATAATACTTCAATGAATTATGAATGTAAGTTCATAAACTGTGGAAAAATAATACAACAATCTAACATTCAGTGTTGACAGCTAGACTTTTTGTGGACATGTTCCATAAATATTGATGTTAAAGATTTCTTTTTTTGTGAAGAAATGTTTAGAATTAAAGGCCTACTTAAACCCACCACTACCGACCACGCAGTCTGATAGTTTATATAGCAATGATGAAATCTTAACATTGCAACACATGCCAATACGGCCGGTTTAGTTAACTAAATTACAATTTTAAATTTCCCGCGGAGTTTCCTGTTGAAAACTTCGCGGAATGATGATAACGTGTGTTTGTGACGTTATTGGTTGGAGGGGACATATATTAGCTCAGCACCACTTACGGCTAAAAGTCGTCTCTTTTCATCGCATAATTAAACAGTAATTTGGACATCTGTGTTGCTGAATCTTTTGCAATTTGTTCAATTAATAATGGAGACTATAAATAAGAATGGTGTTGGTGGAAAGCGGTGGATTGCAGCTGCCTTCAGCAACCAAAACACAGTCGGTGTTTATTTTTTTGTTGTAAAGCTTTAACACAGAGCGGTCAAGCGAACATGTTTCTCTACGTCAACCAGCATGTTTTTGGATGGGAAAATTGTGATATTAAGTCGGCTCTTACCGGAGACATCAGTGGAATATGCAACCCCCTCCTGCAGCAGCTGTGAGCTTTCTCCTCCATGGCTTCCATCAAAGACACTGGCGTTCACCGCAGCCATCCGACTTTGACGTATGACTTTACAATCTCACTAAAACACTATTAAAACAATAAGCAGATAAGGGATCTTCCAGAATTATCCTAGAAAATGTGTCTAATTACATCTGAAACGCTCACACTGCTGCCGCCCGGAGCCGCCGCATTTTCTTTTTTTTTTTTTTTTGTGCTACACTCTAACTTTCCTTATTCACAAATCTTTCATCCTTGCTCAAATTAAAGGGGAGATTGTTGCTTTCTCGGTCCGAATAGCTCTTGCAGCCTGAGGATATGATTATAAACAATGTGAGGATGTGAGGAGCCCTCACACCGGTGACGTCACATCTGCTACTTCCGGTAAGGGCAAGGCTTTTTTATTAGGGACCAAAAGTTGCGAACTTTATCGTCGATGTTCTCTACTAAATCCATCCATCCATTTTCTACCGCTTATTCCCTTTTGGGGTCGCGGGGGGCGCTGGCGCCTATCTCAGCTACAATCGAGCGGAAGGCAGGGTACACCCTGGACAAGTCGCCACCTCATCGCAGGGCCAACACAGATAGACAGACAACATTCACACTCACATTCACACACTAGGGCCAATTTAGTGTTGCCAATCAACCTATCCCCAGGTGCATGTCTTTGGAAGTGGGAGGAAGCCGGAGTACCCGGAGGGAACCCACGCATTCACGGGGAGAACATGCAAACTCCACACAGAAAGATCCCGAGCCTGGATTTGAACCCAGGACTGCAGGAACTTCGTATTGTGAGGCAGACGCACTAACCCCTCTGCCACCGTGAAGCCCCTCTCTACTAAATCCTTTCAGCAAAAATATGGCAATATCACGAAATGATCAAGTATGACACATAGAATGGATCTGCTATTCCTGTTTAAATAAGAAAATCTCATTTCAGTAAGCCTTTAAGTTCTTGAATCCAGATGGATCTCTATCACAATCCCCAAAGAGGGCACTTTAAGTTGATGATTATTTCTATGTGTAGAAATCTTTATTTATAATTGAATCACTTGTTTATTTTTCAACAAGTTTTTAGTTATTTGTATATCTTTTTTTCCAAATAGTTCAAGAAAGACCACTACAAATGAGCAATATTTTGCACTGTTATAAAATTTAATAAATCAGAAACTGATGACATAGTGCTGTATTTTACTTCTTTATCTCTTTTTTTCCAACCAAAATGCTTTGCTCTGATTAGGGAGTACTTGAATTGAAAAAATGTTCACAGGGGGTACATCACTGAAAAAAGGTTGAGAACCACTTTTGTAGAGGACGCTAAAGGCAGTGCAGTCACGGCAGCCCTTAATAATGTCGGCCGGGTGAAAATTGGGACAAATTTGGGAGAATGGTTGCACCGGTAGATTGTCGGGAGGTGCACTGAAATTCAGGAGTCTCCCGGAAAAATCGTGAGGGTTGGCAAGTATGTTGCTAGGGCGGGAAAGCCATTCATAGAAGGGGAATTCATTAAAAAGTGCATGTTAGATTTTTTAAGAAATCTTTTCTCGCGGCCCAACCTCACCCAGTTTCTGCATCCAGTGGACCCCAGGTAAATTGAGTTTGAGACCCCTGCCCTAGTGTGTGAATGTGAATGTTGTCTGTCTATCTGTGTTGGCCCTGTGATGAGGTGGTGACTTGTCCAGGGTGTACCCCGCCTTCCGCCTGAATGCAGCTGAGATCCCAAAAGGGAAAAGCGGTAGAAAATGGACGGATGGAATCACAGAGCATGGGAGTTGGAGGTGACACAGTTGGTATCACTTCGAATGCTCACAACATTATATTATTATAATGTTGTGAGTACACTCTCACACTCATAATATTATATTATTATAATATTGTGAGCATTCGAAGCGGTACCAACTGTGTCACTTCCAACTCCCATGCTCTGGGATTTTATCCATCCATCCATGGTCCCGATCATTTTATTGATGTCAATAGTACATGTACTATTTAAATATACATATACATACAATACTCTGACATTTATAACAAAGATAGACGGACAACATTCACACTCACATTCACACACTAGGGCCAATTTAGTGTTGCCAATCAACCTATCCCCAGGTGCATGTCTTTGGAAGTGGGAGGAAGCCAGAGTACCCGGAGGGAACCCGCGCATTCACAGGGAGAACATGCAAACTCCACACAGAAAGATCCCGAGCCTGGTTTTGAACCCAGGACTGCAGGACCTTCGTATTGTGAGGCAGACGCACTAACCCTTCTGCCACCGTGAAGCCCGAGCTGTATCATCTTGGTACATATTGACGATGACCCGCCCTGCTATACTTCTGATTGGCCCTGAGCTTTTTCGCCCGTTCAATCAGAAAGGAGGGGCCGTCTATGCATACCCGCCCCCAAGGGGCCAAAACGAAGACGGCGCACGTGCACATAGTCACTGCGCGCATGCAAAAAGGCGCGACGCGCGCACGAAGTGGAGAATCAGCGTGCGATAACAATTTTTATGCGCTTGGATTTTTGGCACTAATTTGACGCCATATTGCACGCTGTCCATTCAGAATGTTGGGGACGCTAAAGGCAGTGCCATACTGGCACTCCCTGAATATTGTTGAACTGGTAAAAAAATGACAGGGGCTTTGAAATTCAGGGGTCTCCTGGGAAAATTGGGGACGTTGGCAAGTATGACATTGTCAAGCGCCGTTCATATTAAACTCGCGGGCCGCACCAACATTAAATTGTCATTTCGAAGCACGGGCCACATAATAACAACTCGCTGGCTGCAATTGGTCTGCGGGCCGCATGTTTGAGACCCCTGCACTAGAGCCAATTTAGTGTTGCCAATCAACCTATCCCCAGGTGCACGTTTTTGGCAGTGGGAGGAAGCCCGAGTACCCAGAGGGAACCCACACAGTCACGGGGTGGCTGTGTGGGTTGTTATGTGCTCTTATCATACATCAGACTTCATTAGTCAGACTGATACAACCATCATGCAGCCATAGATCACCATTACGTGGACATCATTCCCTCGATTTATGTGCAACAAATAGACCACACCCCAAAGACACTGTTTTGGCTGTACACTACTTTTATTCAAGCGTGATATTGCTGGATCTCACACACTCATAAGCAACTAAAGCTGAGACAAGACAGTAGCTAATGTGTTTAAACTAACATGTGATTGTCATTTAAAAGTTTCCGCGTGTTCATGTCTCCATGTTCCATCATTCAATGATGATGACTGCAATGCAAATAAATCAATATGCTTGTTAGTGCTTCGTTGAAGCGACAGCCGTGTGAAACCTAATGACTGCACATGAAGTAGTTGTGGAGCACCACATGAGTGTACATTTTTATCTATCAATGCATGTGCAATACGGATCTGCTTTGAGGCTCTGCTCATCTATGACAAGCCGAAGCCTTTGTGAAGTCATCAAAAACCTTATGATGCACAAAGACAGTTTAAATAACAGTCTTTGTGCGTGTGTGTGGTACCATGTGCTTCTGCTATCAAGAAGTATTTTGGGCGAAGGAACAAGCAACATGGAAAATACAAATGCTTCCAGTCTGGACAGCTACGTCATGTGCTACATTGACAAGCTCGTGAACAATGTCACCAAAGATCTCAATGCCAACAAAGTTCGCCTCCTGTCGTGTCGCCCTGAAGAACGAGCCCACATCAAGTGTAAAATCAAGAGCCAGTTTTCTGTCCTGGAATATCTTCAGGGGAACCAAACAAAAAACAGCAAAATTCAGCTGTGGGTTAGGATTCGCACTTTGAAGACAACGATAAAGATGTATGAAAACCAAGAGAAGCACAATGCTGACAAGTTGTGTGCTAACTGGAAGGTCATCGATGACCTGAGGATGCAGCTTCGCCAAAGTCAGAGGAAGGAGAAAGAAACTGCAGCGGTCACAGAGAAGGTCATTCAAGAGCTTAGCTGCAAGCTGAGGGAACAACATTTGAACGTTCAACGATTGAAGGAGCAGTTTGTGATGCACCTCATTCCTTCAACCGAGCACCAGGAGGAGACCATGACATCGGCAGAGATGGAGGACAAACTCCAAGCTGTGAGAGCAGCTGTACTCCGGTTGCAGGATGCACACAAGGGTAACAAGAGTTCTCCTATCATCACCCCCATGCTAAACCTGTCAGAACCAGGCGGGCACCGGAATAGTGAGACTTCTGTTTTAGAGGTATGTCAGACACAATCCAGTTCAGCACAAGAGACCAGCAAGATGAAGAACTGGTGTCTGCAGCTTTTCCCTTGTTTTGCTCCATTTTATTTGAACCGGAATTAGGCTCGTTAATATCCTGATTCTAGGATATCGTTTACACATATCTTCTAGGACTAGCAGTTAGTCCTGCTTGTCTTCACTATGGTTATGTGTGAAGTCTAACCCAGTTGACTTTGGGTGAGAAGCAGGGGCGTCACTAGACCTAATACTGTACTGGGGCACACTTGGGCACAAATAATTCATGTGAGCGTGCAAAGCGTGCAAGCAAAAACATTTTTAGCACTTATTTATCATAAAAAATACATAAATAGTGCTTTAAACTATGAAATCATATCAGATTATGTTGTATGGATCTTTGATTAACCACCTGAAATTAACTAATGCATTTGACCTACTTGTGCACTTTTTACTCCAGACTTCTAAACTGCTACTGGTAAAAGCAAAAAGTAAGAGCAATTAATCTATTTGAAATATTTATTGCAGTAATCACCTGGAAATTTAACATGTACAACTCACCTCTGCTCTTGCTCATCAACTTCCATCTCTCCCTCACCTCTTCCAGCACTCTGCTGCTCCACTTTATCTGGACAGACATGGAAATATTACCGTAACTGTTATACAGTTGACCAGTGGTTCCCAACTGGTGGGTCGTGACATAAAAGTGGATTGTGTCATTTTCAGTGAGTCGCAGTCAGATGTGTGCATGAAAAAAAAAAGTTAAGGGAGAAAAAAATCAAACTGTGGCAACAAAATGAGATATTTTTAGCCATTTTTCTAGTGACTATTAGTGAGTATTTTAGCAAAAGGCAAACCGACTAACAAGTTTGAGGAGGACTCAGGACAGACATGGAAATATATTTTTTTTAAATCTAAATGGGGCAACAAAACCTGATATTTTCAGCCATTTTTCTGGTAACAAATACAGAAATGTTACTATTTTTTCTGAAAAAAAAACAGATGCTTTAGCTGTAGCCATTTTTCTGGTGACAAAACAAGATTATTTTAGTCAAAGACAAACCGATTAACAAGACAAGTCTACTGTGCTATTTTTCTGTGAAATAAACTGGAATGATTTAAAAAATTTGGCTCACGGCTTGATGATATGGAAAAATGTTTTTCTTCCTGAAGATAAACCATTTGAGAAGCACTCTACTTACACATGCTTACTCCAAATCATCATTGATGCAGAGGTCCTGAGCAGAACCAGCAGACAATAACCAACATTATGTTTCATGTTCATTGGAAATTCCCCCGACAGCTCATACAGCAAATGAATATGTTTGTCTTGATACAAGGAATAATGTTAGCTAATTTAGCATCAACTTAAGACAAATATGTTGCCTAACTAGCTAGGACCTCACTTACATCTCTCATCCCTCGCTGCTTCTTCCCTGCTGCGGGGGAATAACTCTGATATCCATCTAGGAGTTACAGTTTGGGTCAAATCAAAATCAAAATAATATACCGTTAATTAACAAATTGTTGTTTGCTAACGTTACAACCTCAACGTCCAACCTCACCCCAGTGATTCTCATCCTCTCTCTCTCCCTCAACTGAAGTCTCCACACCTGGATAAATTACCATATTAATTAGCCATGTGCTCATTGTTACATGGAGTGAATACAGTAGCAATCAATTACCATACTAAGTAGTATGTGCGCTGTAATCTATGTTATGTAGACTTAAAACTCTGAAGCGTCTTTTTTATTGGTGAAATTTTTAATGGGGCACTGCAGATCAATACTGGGGCACGTGCCCCAGTGAAATCTGTCTGGCGACGCGGCTGGTGAGAAGCAGCGTACGCCCTGCACTGTTCGCCAGCCAATGGCATGGCACATTTAATCAATTTTATCAAATTAGTACACTTATTGACAGCAATAGGGTCTGCAGTTACATCCATGTGTTTGATATGTGGGAGGGAGCAGGAGTATCCTGAAGAAAACTCATACATGCAAAATCCATTGAGGATTCGATCTCCTGACAGTGAGGCCAACATTCTTACCACTAATTCAGAAAAGTTCCTCATTAGCTCCAATTTGTATTGTTATCAATAAAATACACTGAAAGTTCAATGTATAATATTTTAAGTGCAGATTAATACTAATACTGCATGTATGTATTGTATTGTGGTGTATAAAAGGCCATACAAAATTACGGCAGACTAAGACACAGTTGTATTGACGATTGATGAGGTGTGTGAGACTGAACAAATGCACTTGTGGCGTTTTTAGTGCAGGTCTTTCAGGTTTGTGACCTTCAGATGATTCAAATTATCACAAGGGTGTTGGCGATCAATAAAGAAATGTGTATTCCACGTTCACCCCACCACAATTATCCAGGCCACAGGTGAATGCACTTACTATAGGACCCACTGCCAGAAAGTGCTCAGGTGGCTCTGCTTAGGTGGCCAATCACATGCACACACAATTTCAGGGGAAAAACTAAAGTGTGGCTCTTACAGTATCATATTTTAAGTGCAGTTAAATACTAATACTGTTCATATGTACTCATTCTATAATATTTAAGTGCAGAAAGATGCTCATTGTGAAAATATGTAGTACATTGTATTACATCGTAGGTACAGGTGAATACAAATATTCTACACATGCACTACATTGAATTATGTTTAAGTGCAGATCATAGTGCACAAGTGTACTACAGTGTATACCGTATTTCCTTGAATTGCCGCAGGGCATGTAGTATGCGCCTGCCTTGAATTACTGCCGGGTCAAACTCGCTTCGCAAAATAATTAGCGCATGCTTAGTATTACCGCCTGGTCAAACTCGTGACGTCACGAGTGACACTTCCCTTGTCATCATTTTAAAAATGGAGCAGGCTGATTTCAATACCGGTAATTTGAAATCGCATAAAGGGAAGAAGATTAAGAGCTATTCAGTAGGATATAAGGTCCAAGCATACATCACACTCAAATTGTTACTACATGCCTTTGGTAAGTGCCAGATTGAGAAGAGGTTTTAAAATAATTAGCGCATGCTTACTTTTACCGCATGCCTTTGGTAAGCGCAGGAGTGAGAAGAGGTTTTAAATAATTAGCGCCCCGGCGGCAATTCATGGAAATACGGTATAATTAAATGCAGGTGAACTCTCTCTCTATGTATGTATATATATATACACACACACACACACACACACACACACACACACACACACACACACACACACTACCATCCACCCATCAATTTTCTACCGCTTGTCCCTTTTGGGGTCGCGGAGGTTGCTGGAGCCTATCTCGGCTGCATTCGGGCGGAAAGAGGTGTACAACCTGGACAAGTCGCCATATATATATATATATATATATATATATATCGTAGTGGCTTTTGCAGCCCTTTGAGACACTCGTGATTTAGGGCTTTATAACTAAATTTAAGTGCGGATAAATACTTGTATATATGTAGCCTACCATGAACACTAAGAAACTGAACAGACGGGGTTCATAGTAATAGTGTTGGGATGTACTGTAAAGCAACATTATCCATTGGAATTTAAATGTGAATTCTACTTTCTGTTTATGCCCTTGTTTGAAAATTTCAATATTTTTTTTCGAAGTGAATAAAACTTTACAAATAACTCAAAATAAGGGGGCACAGAACATGTACAGTCTAAAGGGATATTTTTGGTTTTGCTTGCGTTTCTTGATAAAGACGATGTGGATTAATTGGCTTGTGAACTGGACAATTGTCTTCGTCTTGAGAGGTCTTCAACATATCACCGCAAGATGGCAGCACTGTTGACATCATGACTACTTCATCTGCCGTGAAAACTTCGTTGAAGAAGAAACCACGGAAGTTATAGCAGCAGTTTGTTTCCAAACGTTAACCGAGGTGAAATTGTAAAACAACAAAGTGAAGCAACTCGAAATGTTTATTTTCATTGTCGGTATGTAACTATGTTGTTTATAAGAAAGAAGAAAATGGAGCTTCCATTACAAACAGGAACTGTCGGAGAAGGAGGATTTGTGGCCAAACACAGTATTTTTGGCTTCAAACTGTGGCCCGAAGTGTTGCTTTCAGTCCTTGTTTCCGCCGCAGTTGTTGCGGCTGCTGGCCTGTTTTGTGCCTTCCTGCACCCAATACTGCAAGGTAAACGTCTACGCACTTATTACACATTTTACTTGAACATTTTGGAGAAAAATGACAGGACTTAACGTTTTGGTAAAACGACTTCATTTGTAAAATGCTCAAAAAGTTTCCAAATACATGGGTATGTTAGTGGAAGTTCTAAGTACTCACTCTTGTGTGTGCAATACTAAACTTCTTTTTAAATGCCATCAAGTGTGTACATACACAAATGTTCACTTTACAATATCAAGCCCATTGAATGAATTTATGATTTTGCCTTTAATAAAATATAAACAACAATTTGACAACTTTCCGTTACTACATACAGATGTTGGAGCTAAATACAAAAAAACAAGAGCAAAAACTTAGATTAGCTCTCCTTCAAATCCTATTACTTTTTATCGCCAAAACCCACCTGTGTGTGTGTGTGTGCGTATATATATATATATATATATATATATATATATATATATATATATATATATATATATATATATATATATATATATGTATATATGTATATGTATATATATATATGTATATATATATATGTATATGTATATATGTAAATATATGTATATGCATATATGTGTATATATATATATATATATATATATATATATATATGTGTGTGTGTGTACACACACATATATGTATGCATATATAAATACTTATATACCGTAATTCCTTGAATTGCTGCCGGGCATATAGTATGTGCCTGCCTTAAATTACTGCCGGGTCAAGCTCGCTTCGCAAAATAATTAGCGCATGCTTAGTATTGCCGCCGGGTCAAACCCGTGACGTCACATGTGACACTTGCCCTGTCATCATTTTCAAAATGGAGGAGGCTGATTTCAATACCGGTAATTTGAAATCGCATAAAGAGAAGAAGATTAAGAACTATTCAGTAGGATTTAAGGTCCAAGCTATTGAATACCGGTAGGCAAAAAAGAACAGTAAGCAGCTAATGTTTTAGGGCTGGGCGATATTGGCTTTTATTAATATCGCAATATTTTTATGCCATATTGCGATATACGATATATATTACAATATTTGGCCTTGGCCTTGAATTAACACTTGATGCATATAATCACAGCAGTATGACGATTCTATGTGTCTACATTAAAACATTCTTCTTCATACTGCATTAACATATGCAGAGAGGGAAATCACAACTAAGTCAGTTTACCAAAACTCTTCATTCTCTCACGGGTGACTTTTTAAATGCAAGAACAAATTAGTAGTGCTGCTACCTTTTTGTGATAACACTTCTGCTGCATACATTGCATTGATTGATTGATACTTTTGTTAGTAGATTGCACAGTACAGTACATGATCTGTACAATTGACCACTAAATGGTAACACCCGAATAAGTTTTTCAATTTCGGGGTCCACGTTAATCAATTCATGGTACAAATATATACTATCAGCATAATACAGTCATAACACAGGTTAATCATCATAGTATATACATTGAACAGCATATTGCTGTTGTCTGCTGAATATCTTTCCACTTGAAGCCAAACCACCGCCAGATGATGGTGGACCCCCTGCTCTTTATGTTGGGCATTTATTGTTCTTTCTCCATTTGTGATAATTTTCGCACCATCTCTCTCTTGTATTGACACTGTTGTAAGCACAATACAAATGGCGCGCAATTTACAAAATGCGCAACCGCATTTTGCAAATTTAATGTCAAATCAAATCAAATGTTTATTGGATTCATCACTGTACA
The DNA here is from genome assembly GCF_033978795.1 of Nerophis ophidion. Taxonomy (NCBI): domain Eukaryota; kingdom Metazoa; phylum Chordata; class Actinopteri; order Syngnathiformes; family Syngnathidae; genus Nerophis; species Nerophis ophidion. The sequence continues at coordinate 38,776,276 of NC_084616.1, read as the reverse complement.
GTGTACATCCACGACTAAACTACTACCAAGTGTGGATTCAGGCCGGGTGGCCTATTTCAAGTTCCAGGTAACCCTACATTATTATATTTTATAAATAGTAAACCAAGTTGTGGTAGTAGTTTAGTCAGTAGTTCTGTCGTGGATGTACGCTGTATAGCAGGGGTCACCAACGCTGTGCCCGCGGGCACCAGGTAGCCCGTAAGGACCAGATGAGTAGCTCGCTGGGCTGTTCTAAAAATAGCTCAAATAGCAGCACTTACCAGTGAGCTGCCTCTATATTTTAAATTGTATTTATTTACTAGCAAGCTGGTCTTGCTTTGCTAGACATTTTTAATTCTAAGAGACAAAACTCAAATAGAATTTGAAAATCCAAGAAAATATTTTAAAGACTTGGTCTTCACTTGTTTAAATAAATGTATTTCTTTTTTTACTTTGGTTTTTATAACTTCCAGAAAGACAATTTTAGACAAAAAATACAACAATTAAAAAGGTTTTTAGGATTTTTAAACACATACACCTTGTTACCTTTTAAATTCCTTCCTCTTCTTTCCTGACAATTTAAATCAATGTTCAAGTATTTTTTTTAAATTGTAAATAATAATAAATACATTTTAATTTAATTCTTCATTTTAGCTTCTGTTTTTTCGACGAAGAGTATTTGTGAAATATTTCTTCAAACGTATTATGATTAAAATTCAAAAAAATTATTCTGGCAAATCTAGAAAATCTGTAGAATCAAATTTAAATCTTATTTCAAAGTGGATTTTAACCTATTTAAAACATGTCATCAAAATTCTAAAATTAATCTTAATCAGGAAAAATTACTAATGATCCATCCATTCATCTTCCTCCGCTTATCCGAGGTCGGGTCGCGGGGGCAGCAGCCTAAGCAGGGAAGCCCATACTTCCCTCTCCCCAGCCACTTCGTCCAGCTCTTCCCGGGGGATCCCGAGGCGTTCCCAGGCCAGCCGGGAGACATAGTCTTCCCAACGTGTCCTGGGTCTTCCCTGTGGCCTCCTACCGGTTGGACGTGCCCTAAACACCTCCCTAGGGAGTCGTTCGGGTGGCATCCTGACCAGATGCCCGAACCACCTCATCTGGCTCCTCTCGATGTGAAGGAGCAGCGGCTTTACTTTGAGCTCCTCCCGGATGGCAGAGCTTCTCACCCTATCTCTAAGGGAGAGCCCCGCCACACGGCGGGGGAAACTCATTTCGGCCGCTTGTACCCGTGATCTTATCCTTTCGGTCATGACCCAAAGCTCATGACCATAGGTGAGGATGGGAACGTAGATCGACCGGTAAATTGAGAGCTTTGCCTTCCGGCTCAGCTCCTTCTTCACCACAATTACTAATGATGTTCCATAAATTCTTTTTTTAATTTTTTCAAAAAGATTCGAATTAGCTAGTTTTTCTCTTAATTTTTTTCGGTTGAATTTTGATTTTTAAATAGTCGAAATTGAAGATAAACTATGTTTCAAAATTTATTTATTTATTTTTTTCATGTTTTCTCCTCTTTTTCATCATTTGTCTACAAAAAAACGTCCGTACAAGGGAAAAAATGTACGATGGAATGACAGACAGAAATTCAATTTTTTATATATATATAGATTTATTTATCAAAGGTAAATTTATTTAAGTGTGTATCAAACTGGTAGCCCTTCGCATTAATCAGTACCCAAGAAGTAGCTCTTGGTTTCAAAAAGGTTGGTGACCCCTGCTGTATAGTGATGAATCCAATAAACATTTGATTTGATTTGACATTAAATTTGCCAAATGCGGTTGCGCGCCATTGATATTGTGCTTACAACACCACAAGCTCCGCTCCGCTTGTACGACCTGCCTCAGCTAACATTAGCCATGCTGCTACCTCTCTGGTCAGCGAACGCTGTGACGCTAGACTCGCGAGAGTATGTGATGTATGTAAGAGGGCGGGCTTGTTTTCCGTATCAGTGAGAAGGAGAGACGAGGAGTGAGAAACGCCTGTTGTGTAATGCACGCAGCTAAATGCAACTCGATCTGCCTCAGCAAACGTTAGCCATACTAACGTTAGCTCTTGGCGAGAGCGTGTGTCGCTACATGCGCGACATTATGTGACGTATGTAAGAAGGCGGGCTTATTTTATGTCTCTGTGAGAAAGACAGACGAGAGGGAGTGATACACGCCAGTAATTTAATGCACGCAGCTTAAAGCAACGGTGTGAGAACATATAATCGAATATTATGATAGTCATTTTCTATATCGCACAGAGACAAACCTGCGATATATCGATACATCGCCCAGCCCTACTATGTATTATTAATATACCGTAGCTGAGTGTATCAAATATGAATCATTAAATGATTCCGGCCTCCTGGTGGTAGAGGGCGCTAGTGATCCTTCTTGCGACTACTCGGCTGCAGAAGAAGTGACAATGAGTGACGTGATATGTGCACGACGGACCTTTTAGGATGTAACACTCCTATGCTGGCTATGTAAACAACTGGGCTGAAATAAAGCATGTTCCAGTCCTAAATACCCAGTGTATTACCGGTATTTATACAATAACACTTCATGGTGGCAGCGGTGCGATAAAGAGATCACCCACAGAGCAGAACTGGAGGGGGAGTTGTGCGAGGGTAATTCTGTCTTCGCCCGCACTTGAGGAGCCGAGCTAACTGATAGCAGCGGTCAGATAGCGGTTTTCTAAACTGGACTTTCAACCGAAGCAGGAGGTAATAAAGGAAGATTTCTATCGAGACAGAAAGACTTTTAAAACTGAAGAAAGATAAGGAAAACTTCTATAAACAAGTTATCGATGCTTTTGTTCGGTATACATATACATACATGTGTGTATATATATATATATATATATATATATATATATATATATATATATAAATAAATAAATGATAAATGGATTGTACTTGTATAGCGCTTTTCTACCTTCAAGGTACTCAAAGCGCTTTGACACTACTTCCACATTTACCCATTCACACACACATTCACACACTGATGGAGGGAGCTGCCATGCAAGGCGCCAACCAGCACCCATCAGGAGCAAGGGTGAAGTGTCTTGCTCAGGACACAACGGACGTGACAAGGTTGGTTCTAGGTGGGATTTGAACCAGTGACCCTCGGGTTGCGCACGGCCACTCTCCCACTGCGTCACGCCGTGTGTGTGTATGTATATATATATATATATATATATATATATATATATATATATACATACACACATTTGTGTGTGTGTATGTATGTGTGTTATATATATATATATATATATATATATATATATATATATATATATATATATATATATATATATATATATATATATATATATATCCAACCTTTTTGAAACCAACAGCTACTTCTTGTGTACTGGTTAATGCAAAGGGCTACCAGTTTGATACACACTTAAATAAATTGCCAGAAATAGCCAATTCGCTCAATTTACCTTTAACTCTATGTTATTATTAATAATTATTTGTATTTATCTTTGTGGAAACACTTTATCATCTTGAGGATTTCTCTCAATAAATATATATAGAAACAGATACATATCAATATGCAACACTTTATTTTTATATTTTCTGTAAGTGCACATTTTTCAAATTGAACATTTTCAAATGATCACTTCTAAGACAGTCTTGTGAAATCACAATATCCCTTTTTAACTAGCTATCCACTAACATTTTTTAACATATCATGAATTACTTTGCACCATGTTTGTACAAATAATAACTCATGTAAAATACAAAAGTCAACTTTCAAATTTTTAAATAAAACATGTCACACTTTGAACTGGACACCAAATCTGTTATCTGTTTCTTTGTCAGTTTGTGGGAAGCCTGGCATTGCATGCTGTTAACTAGTGTGTTATACTCTGGTGTGTAACTTGACACTGCAACTCTGAGTAAGTCTTGCAGATGTGCATCAGTGAGGCGTGTTCTGTGTTTGTTCTTGATGAAGTTCATGTCAGAAACGGCTGATTCATAAAGATAAGTTGAACCAAACAGGCTTGCAACGTTCATAGCTGCTGCGCGTACACCACTGTACATTTCTGTGTCAACAAGGCACCAAAAGTTTGGTGCAACCTGGTGGGCTTTGAGGTGGAGGTCATTTTGCAGTGTTACAATTTCAATCTCCACCGGTTCAGCATCCAGACTTAATGTTGCACTTAACTGCTCAGCAATGCACGATATGTCCACATTCATGAAAGGATTAGAAATGGACACACATGGCTCAAGCTGATCCAGGTCACAAAATCTAATCTCAAACTCTGTTTATGACCTGAGAGTACTTTTCTGCAACTTTGTCAAATGCCTCAGATGCAGAAGCATTGTCCCTCAGGACCATCTGCACAGAGGGAAAGTGCAACACTTTTTTTCTCTGTAAATGTACAGAGAAAAGCTTCATCATATCGGCGACAGCTCAAAGTTCAGACTGTTCAGTTTTCTAGTAATGTCCGTTAAAATTAGGGCGGCATGGCGTAGTGGGTAGAGCGGCCGTGCCAGAAACCTGAGGGTTGCAGGTTCGCTTCCCAGCTATTGACATCCAAAAAATCGCTGCCGTTGTGTCCTTGGGCAGGACACTTCACCCTTTCCCCCCGGTGCCGCTCACACTGGTGAATGAATGATGAATGAATGATTGGTGGTGGTCGGTGGGGACGTAGGCGCAAACTGGCAGCCACGCTTCCGTCAGTCTACCCCAGGGCAGCTGTGGCTACTGATGTAGCTTACCACCACCAGGTGTGAATGAATGATGGGTTCCCACTTCAATGTGAGCGCTTTGAGTATCTAACAATAGAAAAGCGCGATATAAATCTAATCCATTATTATTATTAGTATTATTATTATAAAAAAGCAAGGTCAAGTATCCACTCAGTGTCCTCCAGCAGCACGGTGTCCTCACCTCTGGACTGCATGAACTCTTTGATTTCATCCGAAAGTGACAAAAAAACGTTGCTATATTTGTCCCCTGCTGAGCCATCGGATTTCTGTGTGTAGTAGCAGGTCACCATATTCAGCTGACAGCTCCTCCAAAAATACCTTGAATGTTCTGTGCTGTTAAGCTCTGGAGCGGATGCTGTTTATGATCTTCACGACGGCAGTCATTACGTGCTCAAAGCAGATCACTTTTTCACATAAGGCCTGCTGGTGTATGATGCAGTGGTACTGCAGAAAGTTTGGGAACTCTGGGTCAGCTTTACAGTGAGCAACGAATCCTGTGTGTCGGCCGATCATAGCAGGACCCCCATCCGTAGGCACTGATACCA